>NC_061097.1:64337472-64387472 GCF_015104395.2 Macrobrachium nipponense | reverse complement strand
ATATATATATATATATATATATATATATATATATATATATATATATATACATATATATATATATATATATATATATATATATATATATATATATATATATATATATATATATATATATATATATATATATATATATATACACGTCTTTCCCAGAATAATAGTTAATTAACATAGTTCCTTTAATCATATTCTTTTGTGCATTAAATGTAATCAATATGGCGAGTTTATTTTCAACAGTAATGTTTCAGTTACGTACTCACACACGAAAACGAGAGAGAGAGAGAGAGAGAGAGAGTAGAGAGAGAGAGAGAGAGGAGAGAGAGAGAGAGAAGAGACGAGAGGAGAGAGAGAGAAGTGAACTTAAAAATGGTACCCAGAACCTCCAATGAAGCCTAACGATAACGGATAGGCAAGATAGATTATCGTTATTTGTTATAATTTGATGAAAGCAATGGAGTTTGTCAACAAATAAAATCCTTTAGATTTGCTCTGCATCTGAGACAGACAGACAGACAGGTAGATAAAAGAATGTTGAAAACTTTTGTATAACGATATAGATATATTCCTTGTAGGAAGTATTAAGCACAAAACGTAAATATGTAAACTTTATCCAAAATATTATAAAAGAAACATTGTGGTTAGTTCTGCCACTATTCGCTGATCTCATCCAGAACATCATGACCTATAGGATGTCTGTTTGAACATGCCTTGTGAATATGTAAAAATTATGGTGAGAAATGCTTCCACAAATATGGTATATATTCCTTTTTTTTCTCGAAAACTTTGTTCAATGGAATTTCTCTTTTTCCAAACGCTTCTGTCCAGTGGATCTGGTTCAATGGGGGTGGAGGGCGGAGAGAATCATAGCAGAGAGGTAATGGAGTTTCTTTTTTGTATTGCGTCCATGTTGTTTTGCCTCGTCTTCATTTCATGATCATTTCCAACGCGCCAGTCTAACGATTGCCTTGTCGATGTCCCACTACTTTTAATTACATGTATCCTTATTTTTTTTATTGCTCACTGGTCACCTTAGCCACAACCAACTTCAATGTGCTGACCACCAGGTACGAAATTCAATCCTTAGGTCAAGTCGCTCAATCGTCGTCGTCTTGTTTAGGATCCCGGACGTATCAGTAATCAGATACGTGAGACAAGGCTACACCACAGGAAAAGATGACAATAAAAAGCTTATTAGAAATTTCGACAAGATGGAAGCTCCGACCTTCAGGGTAGGGGTCCATCGACAGTTAATGCCCCTCCCCTGACTCCCTTCCACATCCCTCATTCACCAACCTTTGTAAAGGACTGGAAACTCCTTTCTCTGAAAGGGTCCTTGATGGAATATTAAATTCTACTTTGAGCTGCGTAATTGGAGGAAGGTCCTTGAAAGACCGAAGTTCCTTTATTAATTATATTAAGGGAAACGTTACTTTCCTGCACTTAGTCAATTCCTAAATGACTTGGATATGGTTTCACCTGTATGCTTTGAGAAGATCAAATATAATAACTGTTTCCTTAGCGGCGTCTCTTCGCTAATTTTGGGAAGAGGTTCAGTTTGGTTTTAGAATTTATCTTTCCTATATTTTGTGACAAGTGTATTTTTATTTTATCTAGGGTCGTGCAGAACACCGATTCTAGTGCTTAAATATATCAGTTCTAAACAGGAGTATACGTTGAGTAAATTATCTCATAAAAGTATGAAATGAAGGGAATGTTCGAATTTAAAAACAAATATTAAGAATGAGTTAACATAGAAAACAGTCTAAAGCTGGCGAAAATGTTGAAATTTTATTATCTTATTTCATTTCTTTTATTGATTTAATTAATTTATTAATTTATTTATTTATTTTGACTGAGTTTCCTTCATTGAAGTGATAACTGTCAATGACACGACATTTTATCTGCACCGCGTGCTTTTGACATTAATTAAGAAATAAGAGGGCACATTATTATTATTCCTATCAATATCCTTTCATTTCATTTTCCCTTGTTTCAGAAATGAGGCATCGTGATGATGAGTGCATCCTAGATAAGAAAACTGAACTCTGGTTCTGTTCCGTAAACCAAAGGGAAACTGTGTCCCTGGAAAATTTATCTTATTTATTTGGTTTTCTGGAAGAATGGATGATATATATATACGACATGTACAGCTTTGTATAATAGCTCAGGCTTTCATTATCAACATTTAGCCAACCGAGGGTTGTCATCAGAACCAGAATGAGGTGGTGGTGGTGTGGCGGGATCGGGGACGGGACACTATCCTCAGGGTACCCTGTTCCCAGAACCATTAAAATTCTTACGTTTCAGTCATAAAAAAAATAATTGTACAAATCTGGCAAATCATTTGGAGGATATTAACACCATTAGCAAACAGGTAAAGATAAGTTTACTTCAATGGCAATATATGTATTCAAATATCTAACTGTTTCATGTTATATTTAAAAGTCAATGTTTGTACAGTGTATGTTAGCGCGCTACAGAAACCCGAACCACTTGACCGATCTAGACAAAATTTGACACGTGACCATTATTTGACCCAACTCAGATAATAAGGTAGTATTCAAACCGGTACCCACTGCCCCGTCCAACCTTTATGCACTAAATATTTCATGTACTCATACCAATGAAACCATTTAGTGAAAATTTTGTCCTTCCCTTTGAATAATAATTTCTATATTAAGGTTTGTGTTTAGGTTTATTTATTTATTTATCTATTTTTTTTTTTGAGGGGGGGGGGCGGGTCGGGCAGTTGTGTTTATGTTTAGTGGGGGTGTTTGTGATTAGGTTAAGTGGAGATGTGTTTAGGTTTAGTTGGGGTGTGATTAGGTAAGTGTGGTTGTTTCAATTGTGGGGTTGTGTTTAGGTTAATGGCGGGTAAATGGGGCAGTCACCACAGTAATATTTAGATAAAATGGACAGTCACCACAATAATAACTTGATAAAAGGGACAGTCACCACAGCAGTGTCGTGATAAATAGATAGTCACCACAGTGATACTTAGAAAATGTGGACAGTCACCACAGTAATACCTTGATATAAGGGACAGTCAGAAGAGTAATACTCATCTAAAATAGACAGATAGTACAGTAATAATTGTATAAATTGAGCAGTCACAACAGTAATACCTGGATAAAAGGAACAATTATCACAGTAATACCATCTGGATAAAAGGGACAGTCATCACAGTGATACCTACATGAAAGGGACAGAAAGAATGACAATATCTGGATAAATGTTAGTCTCTACAGTAATGTCTGGAAATAGTGGAGAGCCACCACAGTAATTCCTGTATAAAAGGGACATTCAGAATGGTTAAAACTTGGATAAAAGGGACATTCAGCATGGTAACACTTGTATAAAAGGGATAGTCAGCAGAGTACTGCTTGGATGAAAGGATTAGAAAATACAGTAGTAGCTGGATTAATGGAACAGTAATCACATTAATACCATCTGGATAAATGGTAGTCCCCACACTAATACCTGGATAAATGGGACAGCCAACTGAGTAATACCTGGATAAATGGGACAGCCAATAAAGTAATACCTGGATAAATGGAAGAGTAGCTACAGCAATACTTGGATAAAAGGGACAGTTGCTACAGTAATACGTGGATAAAAGTGACAGACAGCACATTAATGCATGGGTGAATGAGACAGTCACCACTGCAGCACCTGTGGGACAGTCACCACAGATTTAATGTCTGGATAAAGAGAACAGTCATCACAATAATACCCGGACAATCAGCACATATTCTTGTTTACTTTTTCTTTCCACCTCCAGAAGTAATTAATCACTCATTGTGCTAAGGAACTTTTTTAAGAAATAAACAGGTTGTGTTGAGGAAACACAAGAAGTACTTGATAATTGGTGGGGAGGCGAAAAATATCTAATTGCATGTACTCCTAAAGAGTAAGAAGAATTTGAGGGAAGAAGAATGTTCATAAGAAACCCGATTCTGGAAAAGAAGCTCTAACTGGTTAAAGAAAAAAAATCAAAGGAAAAATACGAAAAAAAACAAAGGAAATTATTTTCGAAGTATTAGGAAGCAAAATATGTATTGTCACTGAGAAATATTATGACATAATGTATAGCTATGTGAAGAAATTAAAAAAGATGCGGATGAAGGGAATAATGGTTTTTTTACTAGGGTAAATATTAAAGATACAAATGGAAATAGTTTGAAAATAAAACTGACGAATTCTTCTTCTTCTTCTTCTCGGTTTAGTCCAGTTTTTGAACGATGTCGCCATTTTGGATAAGTAGCTTCCATCTATCTCTTTGGTGCGTTTCTGCTTCGTCAAATCCATTGCATGCCTTCTAATATAGTCTTCCTCCCTTCTCCCCTCCTGCACTTCCTCTGCTATTTCAACCACTTTTGTTGACCCTCTGATGTACTCATTCCTAAAACTATCCCTCCCCCTTACGCCAGACATATCTCGTAACATTTTCATCTCTGCTACGTCCATTTTCCTCTCCTCTGTTTGTCATACTTGCAGTTTTTGTGCCATATATCATAGCCGGTCTTACCACACCCGTATGGAACTTCCCCTTCGGTCTTAATGGCACTCTTTTGTCGCATTGTGGAGAGTTCTTTGAAGTATATTAATAGTTTGGATCAGCACCATCTCACTTAGACAGTCATAACATTGCTAATTCAAGAATGTTGTCAGTTCACATGAGAGAGAGAGAGAGAGAGAAGAGAGAGAGAGAGAGAGAGAGCATCGTAAATTTAATCTTAAAAAATAATCATACGTCGTTAGTTTCATGGATTTTCAATTCTAATAAAAAGAGAGAGAAAAGTGCCTTCCTACCTATGAAGTTTGTACGGTAGGATTTTTTTTTATGATAATCCATCCCAATCCGATTATGTTACTGCGGTCTCCGAATGCCTGAAACTATCATTGTTAAAAAATTGTAGCTTTATCTACTCTTTTTTTTCAATGTATGAAAAGTCATTCGTTCAGCCCACTTGATATAGCAATGATATATTAATGAATAAACCTGGCAAATCTGCAGAAGATACTAATTTATAACTAAACAGAAAATCAGAGGGTGCAGCTGGAAAACAAGATATATAGAACCATCAGGACAAAATAAGAAAGCAATATCATTCAGCAATGGTGCTGATGATAATAAAAGAGAAGCATTGGGTTTCTGGTCCACCTGCAAGTATGAAAACATAGATCTTCAAAGCGAGTTTAAGAAATCTCCAGTTGCCTTAGAGGAATATTCCTCTATAATTTTCTCTTCTGCTGTTACTCTTTCTTTCCCTGATGATGCAGCAGTCATTCCTCTTCTTGCATTTTTAGTGCCTCGTTTTTGTTCTATCCTCACTAGACTTCACTGCACTTGAATAGTTCGAAGAGGCCAGAATTTTTCTTTACAAAAATGAATACAAAAGAAGTAAATGTCAGCGGCGTTATATTACTGGAAATAATAAATAGATAAAATGCTTTGGGATAAGTAAGGCTTTTTTTTTTTTAACCTCAAACTTCATTAAGGTCAGTGGGATTCTCCTGTTGATGCACATTTGTTTGTTCACATTAGGTCTAACTGAGATTATACAAGCTGCTTTTGGAGTATAATTAGCTCTCTCTCTCTCTCTCTCTCTCTCTCTCTCTCTCTCGCTCTCTCTCTCTCTCATCTCTCTCTCTCTCTCTCTCTAAAATACATAAACAAAGGCAAACTTCAACGAACAAAAAGCGAAGAAAGGAAGGCACAAACAAAATTCTTACAAAGGGAAACAAAACTTCATTTTAACAGAATTTTTGGCTTCCCCGTTTCTCATTAGCGAGGGATAAAATATTTATCAGTTTACCTAGGAGGCAAAGGTACGACATTTAAGCTTGAGTTGTGTGTGTGTGTGTGAGAGAGAGAGAGAGAGAGAGAGAGAGAGAGAGTGAGAGAGAGAGAGATTTCCTATGTTCTGGCCTGCATTTGCACATTTTTACAACCCTTTCTCCTCCCCCTCCCCACAGAACCCGGTAGTCTCTTTCACACTACGACGAGGCAGTGAAGTTACAACTGGATACTGGAGAAACACTACTTCGCTTCGATTCGACGTAAATGAGTGTAGCTAATGTACAAGGTTAACATGAATACCAAGATCCTTTCTCTCTATTATCTGCATAAAAACATTTTCTTCTCTCTCTCTCTCCCTCTCTCTCGGACAATATTCTTATTCTTCAGGCACGTGAGCAAAGTGAATTAAAGCAGAATAACATTTGAGAAACGTTTCTCACTGTTTCCTCTGACTCAATATAAAATCCACTACAATTCTATTTTAATTCTCTTTTGTTAAGGCTATACAGAATCTCCGAGAACAAGGCATCGTGCGAATAATTATCCGCATAACCATTCTCCAAGCAACAAGTAAAAAACACTATTTCACAACAATCAAGCACAGATAAAACCACAAGCCCAATAACAAGAAAGGTGAACTCAGGGAAGACAGATTTGGTATTCTTCTGATAGCTACTCTGCTGGCCCGGAAATGATAGTCGTTCCTCTGCCCACGGTTTGACGAGTTCTTTAGCAAATGACGTCGTGAATTCACGTCGTTCCATTTGTTTCCTGCCATGTTTTGTACTAACCTTAGAATATATCACAAAGGCATTGATGACGGCAGCATTAATAATGCTGAAAATAGAGCGATGGGGCATTGCTTTGTTTTCCTGCTAGTTGAATACATTGAGCACATTTGATCAAATATGTCTATACCACCATTAGTGCTGTTATAATACTCGATTATTTCCGGTCTTCCATTATCACAGATGTTAGGTTGGGTGTGAACTGATGAGATCTATAGGACCAGCTTCTTTTTTTGTGTTTAAGGATTATTTTTCTCGGGAATATGAGTAACCATGGTCATTTGACGGTCAAAAAGAAAAGCACTTTGATCTGGCTTCATCATCTTCATATCAGTCATTTCCACAGGAATTTCCTGTTTGTTGGCACGGAGAGTTCCAACAAACGTCAGTTGATAGTTGCCCAACAGGTCATTCACTAGTGGCACTGAGGTGAACCAGTTGTCACCAGTTACTTTCCTCTTGGTGTCCCTGTATGGTGCAATAAGCTCCCTTGTGACGTACTGTTCCTGTGACATCCTACGTCGGGGTTGTGTGTGCTTGCCTGTGTATAACATGGCATTCAACATATAATGTGATACATTATCACATACCATTATGATCTTTATGCTGTATTTTGCAGTCGTGTTTGCTTTATATATTCTGAAGGGACATCTCCCTCTCAAACCCACAAACAGTAGACCTGGGTCTCACAGACCAGAACGCGTCATTAGTGCGTTATAACTTGAATGACCGGAAGAGAAGGAAAACGGCACACACATACTTAATCCAAACCGAGGAATCTAGCTATGGGAAGGACCAGGGGACCGGCATCTAAATACACGCCGGGACCCTCACACCCGGGTCTACCATTCCAGGGTTAATGTAAACAGTGGGATGTTAATTAAGAGAATCAATAGGCCTTTTTCCGTTCCTTGCTGCTACTATATCACTGTCTGAATAATTGCGTGGAACTTAATCACCAGCCTACCAGCGAAGCAGTGCTTTGTTATTGTGTACGTTTGTCTTTACTTTATGAAAGACAAATCTAGAGGTTAATATCTTGATAAAACCAGGAAACAGATGAAGGGAGCCTCTAAGAAATAACGTTTTAAACAATCAACCTATTTCTTGTTCACTGTGGATATTTTTTTTTTTTTTTGTCTTTTCAGTAGATTCCTGTAATATAATTAACATATTTTCATGTGAACTGTTAAGATAAAACTGTTCATTAAGATGTAAACAAATATATAATTACAGCACATAAGGGTAAGGTAATGAAATTTAATTTGTTCATGCCTCTCGTAACAGTCTCCGGCGATGGATTACCTTCTGCGCTGGAAGTGGAATGACGCCGACTTCCAGGGAAAAGGTGGAATATCTAATTCGGTTAAGAGAAACGAAAATCGCAGAAAAATAAAATTTATATTTTTCTATCTTTTTATTTTACTGGACTTTAAAAGGAATTGCGATTTCATTGCAGAATTACTGACCCTGATAAATGCCGTGAAATAACTGCTGAAAAAGCTGTTGGGAAAGTAACAAATGTAGCAATATAGCAACAATTTTAGTAACTTTCATCACTTAAAAAAAAGCGAATTTATCATAAGAATAACAAACGAAACTAAGTGTAATAAATAAATATACACATTTACACACACACACATATAAAATATATATTATATATATATATATATATATATATATATATATATATAGATATATATATGTATATATAGTATATATATAGATAATATATATATACTATATATATATATATATTATATATATATATATATATATATATATATATATATATATCGATATATATATATATATATATATATATACTATATATATATTAGATATATATATATATATATATATCTATATAGATATATAATACATTATATAGATATATATATATACTATATATATATAAATAGTATATATATATATATATATATATATATATATTATATATATACGTATATATATTACGGATATATATATATATATATATATAATATATATAGTAATATATATATATATATTATATATTTATATATATGTATAAATTTTCTTCAAGAGGAGTATGAAAATTAACAATTTCGCAGATGAAATTTTACCACTTTAAAACTGACTAATTTAGCTAGAGCTTTAATTCACAGTTCTTCCCGAGGATGTTGTATATTAATTCTATATTACTTTCAATCTTTATTTTAGTTCATGATCACAGACGTCGCAATAGAAATAATATTGAGTCATATACCTATTTATATTGGATCTCATAACTCGAAACCATGACAGAACCATAATTGTTATAAAGGAAAATAGATCTTAGTATTATAAAACATGACACTCACAGAGAATAAGACAAAGAAAACAAGTTACATGAATTTTTCCTAACCTTATAAAAGGCTGGAATCTTGTGCCTGAAAGAGGACTCGAGTGATGGAAGATGCAGACGGGAAATTTGAATTACAGATGAGGTTTGGGTTTTTTTGTGAGCTTGATTTTATTTGACGTGGAAGAGTTTCTTTCCCCAAAATACTTCAGAAGAGACGCGCCAAGAAATTTCTATATACGTTTCTTTATTTCTAAATCCTATACGTAAGTTATTATTTTAGAATTCCAACTTATTATTGATCGTAAATTATTGGACAGATGAGTTTGTTAAAGGTATATGTCAAAATTCTAGAAAAATATAGATTTGATTCTAGACAGTGGAAAACATATGATGAAGCTGCCGATGCTAGACGCTACACTTTCCCTGGAAAGGTCATGTTCTCTGCCGTGTCCAAGTGAAGTTGCTTCAGGCTCTCTGAAGGTTGGTTAACAAATATATCAGTTGGTGACTTTCTTGGAATGAATAACTTCAGAAACATTTTATATCCCGTTAATGAAACATCCAATGGTGACTTGAACAGCGAATTGTGCTCCTGGTTAATGGTCGACTCTTGGTGGGGTACAACCAGAGTGGAAGAAGGGGGTTGGCTACTAACATTTAAGAATATTTTCAAGATTTGTTTAAGTAAACTTTGCTTTCATATTTTCAAAATGCATTGAAATGAAACAGTCTTTCTGTATTACATGACATCTACATTAGGTGAAAAGAATGTTAACACATTTGTTAGTGAGGCAGAGGGAGAAAGTGATGGTGATGTTCTTCACCGAGTCGAGAACTACACCGGACTTTTAAAGGCTACGAAACTATCATCTATTAACGAATATTCGAGTGAAAGGAAGGAATTGGATAAATTTCCCTTATATCCCTCGTCCATCACTAATAGTCACGAAGGTAATTCAATTACGTCTTATTCAATTTTTTTCTCTGTCCATAAAAACACCTATGAATGCAAATTATCTCCGTTCGTTGTTCCTCATCAGCACACATAATGATTTTTGCTCTGTGAGACGGTTTTTATTTTCATCCTTAGAAGGATTGCGTCACCAAATGACCCATTACAATGGCAAATTCTTTCTGCAGTAGACGCTTCCAACGAGTCGACGCTACTACTGCAAGGATTTTCCATTCTAATGGGTAATTTGTTGAGGCATAAATATGTACTATAAATGAGTATTTCGTATGATTTTGCGTTGGTAGACCATCCCTCGTGCAACAACTATTTTTTTTTCTTTTAGATTTGGTTCCATCAACTAAATGTCTACATGTATCTATTATTCAGTTGGTAATCCTAATTTTTTTTATATCTTTTGCATATGATTGCGCTTACTCTGGCTATGACTTCCTTTTAATGACAGTTATTCTGTTCTTAAGAGGCTGACTTCTCAAGCTAAAGACAGTTTTGGTTTAGATGCGTAAATGTATTCATATTTATTGATGCCGAGTACGACAAGAGAACACAATGGGTTGCAACGGAACCTGCCAGTGCCATGTTGTTCTGCTTTACCAGGTAACAGACTCAGCACATTGTCAATGCGGGTTTCTGCTCCGGATGGAATGTAATCAGGACCCCGATGCCTATTGTCTTAATTACCAGAGAGAAACGAGCTGCAACGGAGGATATCGAACAAATTGCGTTGCTTACATTCCCCCTCTGCAATTGCATTTCATCGTCAGTACCCAAGGGCCCAAAGTTGGTTTTCATAAGCATGTTCCGGTAATCACTGAGGATGGCTGTTCAGATTAGAAAAAAAAATTTATCCACCGTAAAAAGCATACGTCTTAGATAAATCATTAATGTTTATTGTTTTATTATTCTATTATTCCTTAACATAAAAAAACTATATGTGTTACGTTTATTATTAGTTATTAATTATTATTATGATTATTATTATTATTCTTATAATTATTATTATTGATCATTATTATTAATTATTTATTATTATTATTATTATTATTATTATTATTATTATTATTAATTAGTTATAGAAGCCTATAAGAAAAACCTGAAAATAAGAAACTATAAGGAATAACGGATAGACCGCTGACGACTACGGCCTGTTTCCGACCTACAAGACACACCTACTTTACGCTTTTTGACGACCCCCAGCCTGTCCCTGATACCCCGTTGCCTTTAATAACACCAGCCTGAAATTCCGTTGGCGACCTACAGCACGAGGAATATTGGGCAACTGCTTTATAATACCAGCGTGCCAGAAAGACAAATCATAAGGAGAATTGAAAGAATTTTGTATATATCAATTCTTTGAATTATGCCATTATTTTTAATAAAACGTGTTTGAAAGAAGGTCTTTGTCCAGAATACATATTATTATTATTATTATTATTATTATTATTATTATTATTATTATTATTATTATTATTATTATTGGTGACATGCTATTTCATTAGATATCACTGGTTTTGTTGTTGCAGCTTCATTTATTTTGATACTAAATAAGGAGAGCGAATTTAAGAGTTCTCTTTGTTCCTAGATCAGTAATTGAATCAAACATTTCCTATCATCTATTAAACGCCTCTATCTTTTTCTAATAAGGAAATATCAAGTGGTAACAAGAAGAACTTGATCAGTCATGACATTCTGATTGTATTTAAACTTCGAAAAAAGAAATTATATCTAATCTAAATCATAGTATTTTATCCCACCTATTCTATATTATTTTGTTATATATACGATCCCCAGTGATGAAGCAATTTCCTCAAACAGTTTAATGACAGCAGCAGTATTCAGGGAAACAGTTTCTCATTTAATACACAGCTGTGAAAGCTTGCGATGTAAGCTTCTTAATAAAATGAACACGTTAAACATTTCCTGAAATGCATTGCACTTGAAACAAAGATCAACCGAAACAAAATACACAGAGCAGCGGCGGAGGCGACTCATGAGCCTGAGGGGAATCCCGATGTATACCTGTAGCTAGTCTTCTAAGTCTCTGTCTTCATATTCGCATTTCTTCCTTAAGGTCAGTTAATTACTTATCTAGAGTTAATTGCTTTCCCTGTTCATCCTTAACATCAGCAACTTCTCTGCACCTCCTAATGCGGCAGAGAACAAAGAAATATACTTTAAGTAATACTAAGTACATAAATTATGTACTTGGTATTATGTAAAGTCTATAATTATATAGACATACCACAAGTATATACATTTTAATGATCAACATGCTTGTACTGTTCATAATTAACATTTTATGTTTAAAATTAATTTTGGTTTCACAATTTGTGTTATTTAAAGCCCTAAGAAAAAGGCTAGAGAGTAAAGGAAAAAAAAAAAAGGTGGAATAAACAAGAAATGCTGTACAGTCCACCAAAGGCTGGAGAAGTGGTCTCCAAGGTACTCATAAAAGAAGGAAAGCTTCAGACATAAAACCCAGCCCGGATTGCTCTCTCTCTCTCTCTCTCTCTCTCTCTCTCTCTCTCTCTCTCTCTCATGGATTGAGCTTGTGGAGCAAGTGCAAAGCTGGAAGTCTATCCCAATACAAGAAGTAATTTGTGGTGTTCTCTCTTTAACCTTTTCTTACCGGTTAATAAAGTCTTGAGAAACATCTTGAGGTTCTTCTATTTCATTAATATTTTCATGAGGTCTACATTGACTAGAAAGCTGTGAGTTTTTTTCACGTTTTAAAACGAGTCGAAAAGTGTTCTGTTTATTTTTCTAAAAGAAATGTAAAAATATATCTTATATTTCAATCAATAAATTTTTTGTACTGGAATATTCGTGAGAAATAACTTTACATAAATTTATTGTATCCAGATTGATGAGAATGACTACCGGATCTGAGATATTGCATTTTTCTCGATGTTTTAAAGGAAATTTTTTTTTACCAGTTTATATCTTTACCTGCAGCCGTATGTGGAAATCGTTTATAACTAACGATTTTACTGGTAACCGAAGTACTGTTCAATAACTGATAAATGCTAAAAAAAAAAACTGGAGCATTTATTTGGTATCTTTGCCCTAATAACATATGTCATCTTACATTTTCCTAATTTGAAAAAAAAAAAAAAAAAAACAAAAAAAAAAAAAAAAAAAAAAAAAAATCTGAAAAGCTGACTCTGTGACTTCGATCTCTGCTGAAGATACGTGATAGCAACGCGGTAATGTTTTGACAGAATGTTTCAATGGACCCATGATGAATTAGGAAAGATATGCTCCTATATTTACGGGCATTTAAAACGGCCATTGTGAGAAGTGGTCATTTAGTGTGGAACTAATGACATAAAGAGACTTGGTGGGAACAGGAGTCAATCCCCATGTATCTATTTTGATAATGCAATTATTTGTTTGCTTCGGATTAGTATCCAATTTTCATAGTTTCAAATTTCCATGAGTCGTTGTTAGACTTGCTTATCAATCTTTCGTTTTATAACTTAGAATTACCTTAAACCGAATAGGTAAAGGTGTGAGAGAGAGAGAGCTAGATGCCAATAGATTTCAGTTAAATGGTTTTATCAGCGTACGACACGTCTTAACAGCGGTGGCAGCGGTAAGTCTTAACTTGGAAGGCCATTTCCAGGTTTTAGAGGAGAAAAGGGGAAATAGGTATGTAGTTTTGGATGGAGATATTGGGGGGATAAAGTTAACACACATTTCTTAGACTAAAATAAATAAATAAATAAGTAAATAAAATAGAAAAAGTTTAATGTTTAATTGGATTACTTTCTTTGTTTTGGGGTTTCTGGGGTTAACGAGTTTTGAAATGTGCGGATGGGTGCCAATAGATTTTGTAATTTTCCTTGCACTCTTTTCACTGGGTTAAGAGATTATTTATGGGTTTCTTTTAAAACGGAAGTAAAATATTGTATGTACTACTTAGGTTTTTTTTTATCATTTGTAAAGAGAGAAAGATTTGAGGAAGACTTATAATATGTTGCAATTCACTATTGAGGGGATCAGGGATGATATAGAGGTGACAATTGCTACACGAAACACTTAAATATTGAGCAGATAAATTCTTTCTTTGTTAGATGAGATTAAAATATCCCATGTGCAATCGGTTATAGTAACCTCACAGTTTCTTTGTTTGTATATACACTTTGAAGAATGCAGCTTATGATTGGGTGTTAAACGTATTTTCACTGGCGGTGATTTATATACCCATTGTGGGTTAATAACAGTATGTTTAATAGACGGGTTAATTATGGAGCTATCTATGGGGGGTCGAGAAACTTAATTTTTGTAGTTATGTTACAACTTTTTCCCAGTACATATGACATTAAAATTGGAATATAGTTTGAAGGGGTTGTGAGTTTCAATTGACCCGTGACTTGACTCCGGCGAACTGTTCCTTTAGACCATTCCTCAAGGCCTACCGGGTGATGTCATTAGAAATGTCTTCATCAGTCTTTACTGAGGATGCAGACTGATGAAGCTGTGCCACGACAGGTCGTCTTGGTTTCTTCTAGAGGATTTACAGCCTTTAATGGAGGGTTCAGACTTGTATCTAAGGACTTCCTTGTCCTCGGTAAGTGGATCTACGGCTCATCAGCTAGGATCTTCATAGTATAGCACGTACATTATCAGCACGGGGTTGAGGTACTCTGTGACGGAGGTTACTGAATTGCCACATTTGACACAAGTAGAGTACATAGTCTATGTTGAGTGGATGACTAACCATACTTTCGTCCAATGGTGCATTACTGGTCATTACGGTGATCCTGGTTGTGGCAGTTGTTTTGAGGTGCTAGAAACTGTTGCTTCAAGGAGAAGCTGGCTCTAAAAGTACGTATGACTGTTAATCATGAGTCTGTACCGTAGAAGGGAATAAGGACAGTCCGTGTCGGGGGCGACACGGGTGGTAAACCGAGCTCTGTTAAATATATAAGGAGGTATTTGTAACAAAGAAACGTTTGTCATGTTCAGTTATCTTGGAGGTGTCTAGGGAGTTCATTCAGCGCATAGCATACAGTCAACTTTAGGATTCAGCTGTGTCAATCTTACTGAAGCCGCTTGGAAACAAACATGTGGAAACGGAATTTAATTCGACAATTAATCATCGGAGACCTCAACATTGTTTGGAGAGTGTCCGGATACAGTGTCACATGTCCAAGGATGGAGGTTTCCACCTAAGTTGTACGCAATCTTTTGGTCTGGTTCTAATAGGATTTCTGGCTGGGTCAAACAGAAATGTATACTTATATGTTTGTTGCAAAAAAAAAAAAAATGAATAGTGGCTGAACGTCTGTAGGACACATTAGGAAGTTGGATTTCCCTCTGCTGAAAGTAAGTGTTGAACTTTAAAGTTTACTAATTTTTTTAAATTTTGCCGTTATTGTTTAGTGATTTATCTTCAGTGCATTTGTTTATCAGTATTTTTGACCTGTTATGAAATGTTGTGATGTTATCGCCATTTTTCATCTTTTATCGTTAATATGGTGGGGTAGTGTTTGTTCCTTTGCAGAATGTTTGAAGGGACCCACGATTAATTAAGGAAGATATGCCTCAGTATAAACGGGAATTTAAAGTGGCCGATATGGGAGTTTGTCATTTAAAATAGAACTAATGGCAGAAATGACTTTGAAAGTTATGGGTAACAGACTTAAGTGAAATGTCGGTTGGTTTAGGTACTTGGTGGGGGACAGGAATTAGTCCCCACAGATCATGGTTGCCATGCAATGAATTACTTTGCTTCGTGGTAATGAATGCTTGATGGGTTTAATATCCACCTTCCTAATTTCATTATCAATTGATTTGTTGTTAAACTTACTGAATAAACATTACTTTTGTAATTTATTATTTGATTTACGCACCTTAGACAGAATAGGTAAATGAGAGAGAGAGAGAGAGAGAGAGATAGAGAGAGAGAGAGAGAGAGAGAGAGAGAGAGAGAACTTATCGGCTGCAAGCTACTAGATACCGACTGATCTCAGGCAAGGGCCTGTTGCCAGTACGGCAGGGCTTAACACATACACACACATATGTATATAGATATATATATATATATATATATATATATATATATATATATATATATATATATATATATATATATATATATATATATATATATATATATATATATATATATATATATATATATATATATATATATATATATATATATATATATATATATATATATATGTATATATATATATATATATATATATATATATAATATATATATATATATATATATATATATATATATACTGTGTGTGTGAAGGAGAATGGAAGGATGGAATGAGGATGGGAAGAAACTGGATGTCTGGGAAAACTTAGGCGAATAATGATTATCTCCCAATGTTTTGAATGGACAAACACAGAGGAAACTCACATGTTCATAGTCAAATAAAAACATTTACAACATTAAAGAAAAACTTTAAAAAAAGCAGATGCCGTAAAATAGGCAAAACAGAAAAATGCTCTAACGGGCTACGAATATCTTAAAAAAATATAACTTGATACAGACAGTCATATTTTAACCGAAGCAAAGATAAATAGGTACTTATTCAAATGCACAGAAGTAACAGGAGGCCTGAGGGTACTAAAAAGAAAAGAAAACAACAATTTAAAAAAGATTAATGAATGAGTTATTATTTGTGACAATTATGACAACAATGCCATAGTCACCGGCAGAGAGTTGCTTTCTGCAGCGTTGAATAATTCAAACGGATGCATACATCAACACACAGACCCAATCAACGGAAGTATTTGCGTTTATTTATTGTAGCACAGGATGTGTCTTGTGAATCAATGTGTATAAGAGAGAGAGGAGAGGGACGAGAGGATGAGAGAGAGAGAGAGAGAGACGAGAGAGAGAGAGAGAGAGAGAGAGAGAAAGAATGTTATTTTTATTTTCATTAGGCTTTGCCCAATGCATACACAAAAGCTAAAGTTTCATTGAAATATGGTACGTCATTGAAATACCGCAACTTGCACATTTTACTTTTCATTTGGGATTAAAACTGTTATCAAATTAATTTAATTTCACCAGCTAATTAATCCGGAAAAGTATTCGCAAGTTTTCCATACAAAAACTTTTTAATAAATTTCGTCCCATTTTCCTCCTTTAAAGCGGGTTTTACATGCCCAATTGAAATTTTAATTGTTTATTGCAAGTATTTGCATTCTAAAATGTACAATATTAATATAGAATTTCGTTAAAATGTCGATCAGGCAATTCTAATGTAATTTGACTTAATTTCATCAGGAGTTCGGCAAACGATTTCCTCCTCCTTCTCCCTCTCTTCGTTGCTTTCGGGAAAACGGAAAAATACCTCTCTCCTTTCTTACCACTCGAAAAGCCTACACCACTAATAAAGCAAAGGCAATTCTTGCTAACAGTTTGTGACTTATTTCCTTCGTATTCACCAGTAGTGCTCTTTTTTCTAAGTTTATTTATAATAGTTCCTGTTATCTTTCAGGCTATGATTTTCTTTTCAACCTGAAATTCCGGCTCATTGTCACCAACTCTGAACATAAACAAAATTCACTCATTTTACAATTTTCTTTAACTCCTGCTCTTATCGTGCACATTGGCGCCTACATTTCATAGATTGATTTCCAAAAAAGGAATCAAGCAATATAAATTCATGCTTATTACTTTCTGTTTCATACTGAACGTTATATGCTGATTTATACATTTATTTAACAGCCACAATGTACTTTTTAGTAATCTTATTACTTGATACTTAATACCATTTAATTGTGCTTGCAAATGTAGTGGCTTTCAAAAACAATAAAGGCCAAAATGCTAAGTTAATGAAGTATACTTTAAGGAGATCCAGTAAGAATGCCTGATGACGAGAGGTTCTAATTAGGGACATATCTTCCCAGGTCATATTCAAAACATTGCATTGTTACCACTCATTCTTCAAGCACAGAGCGACGACATAAAAATAACTTGTTCTTTCTAGAGACATAAAAATATATGAAATTTTTCTTAGTACGAAAAAGACTACCAAGCGAACGCTCTAGCAAATCAAATCTTTATTTACGAGTGATTTGCACAGACGACTGAAGTTCCTATGAATATAAGGTATAGAATTTTGAAAAGACTTCCATTTTAATTTTTAATGAACAACAATATATATTCTCTCTAAATAAATGTATATTGTTTTCCTCTACTGCGGCTGTAAAAGAATTCACCTTTACATTATTTTGCTATTGTATATGATATGATGCATGAGGATATATCTTAAAGGTTATACCACAACAAAGAATATTTTCATAGAGTTGGAACTAGTAGATATTTTTTTCTAGAAGCATAAAGAAGTATTTAAAGAATGACAACCGAATTAATCTAATACACCTAGAACGCAAAATAATTTTCCCTCAATATCAATCTAGACAAGCGACTGATAAAATGAAACCAAAATACTTTAAAACACAAATTACTTCATATTACTGAAAAAAAGACATTAGATTACTTCTTGGGTTGCGAGAGACCGGCAACCTTTTTTTATAGTTGCAGCGGAGTAGCTAACCTCACCCCCAAGAGAGAGAGAGAGAGAGAGACGAGAGAGAGAGAGAGAGAGAGAGATCCGGGTAGTTTTTATGGGTAGAACTTCTCTTCTTTTATAAGTACCTCGTGTACGAGGTCCCTCGGAGATCACTTCGACAGACTTTCATGGCCAGTGCAACATTTCTTGCCTTTTATAAAATCTCTCTCTCTCTCTCTCTCTCTCTCGCTCTCTCTCCTGACTTTATAGCAGACGAATAGGGAATTAAAAAAGAATGAATATTAGAACAGAATCTTTCTGTGCGTTAAATATCAATGTGATTATCAATATGCAAATAAGTTATCTTATATATATACATATATATATATATATATATATATATATATATATATATATATATATATATATATATAATATATATATATATATATAATATATATATATATATGTATGTTTGTTACATTTTAGCCCTGGCCTGAAGGGCTCAAATACGTAAACGAAAATAGTTGAGGGAAAATGCAGAATAAATTACTTGAACTTACCTTAAAAGGATTTACAGGGTTAATTTACTCTAGAGGAAAAGGTCGTCAGAAAACTCAGCTAATAACTTTACTTACATTTATTTACAAGAGGCTGCTTAATAGCCTGGGAAAGAGTAAATGCAACTTGTCCACACGTGGGGACCAATTTTTATCTTTCACAAGGGGATGATAATTGGCTCAAATGAGATTCACATTAAAGCTGGTTTTCAAATCTTGCGGTAATGCAACACTTGCGGGAGCGAAGACTTGGACACGTGACTCAGGGAATCTGGAAAAGGATCCTAGATTAGACAAGATAAAAAAAAAAGACTTCTTGCACAAGTTACTATTATTCCATTTTCTCTAACACTGGGGAAAAGGAACTCTAGTGTTTAACTGAGGTATGCAATGACTTCATTTGTCTGGGACGATCACACAAGGGAAGCATGCGGCCACAAGGCAGTGAGAGGAACAAAGGGATGTTCATTTGAGTAGAAGTTTGAATTTTGAAAATGGGGAGTAAATACGACACTAGGAGGTAAGGAACTGGCAAAATGCCGTTTCACAAGACGTACCTGGTTGCCATAATAAGTGGACCTTTGTAGAAATGCGGCGTCGGCTTTTGTCTCAGTCTGGGGGCTCTGGGCGCGCCAGTAACGCCTTGTTAGGCCTAAAATGGAAGGCTGGTGGTTGGACATCCGTCCAAGGTCACGACTGGAGGAGACTGAGGTCGAAGGCAGGTGTGCAGCATGGGTGCTGGGGTCAGCTTAACCCCCAAGAGCAGGGCACCCTGGAAATAGAACGTACAGCCAGCAGAGGGTTCACACCGGAAAAAGAGCTTAAGCTCATAGGCCCTAATAAGTACCAGGCTACCTACACCCTTCCCTTTGGGATACGTCCCTAAAGCTGACAAGAGTCTATATTCCCCCTCTCTATCTCTGGCTGGGGTGCTTTGGGTTCCCCCCTAAAATCAGCTGATATTTGGGTGAATATGGCTGCTTCTTTTAGAAATAAAATACATTAAATACTGCTGGGGAGATGAGACGATAATAAATGTAACAATATATATATATAAATAAATATATATATATATATATATATATATATATATATATATATATATATATATATATATACATATATATATATATATATATATATTTATATTGTTACGATGTGCCAAGTATCTGGTTACCATGCATCAAAATATTACCTCACCAAAAGCCAGACACCTGAACCCTCATAACACATTTAAACGACTGAATACTCTAAAGGTAACAGTGATCCCTTAACACTTACCAGTATTGCAGAAAATCAGACTAAGTTCATCAAACAGGTGTGAGGTAATCTTGTAAGTAATTAAATTAATCAAAGGGCATCACTCCATCAACAACTTTAAAACTCTAAGTATTTCCCTGATTTCAGAAGTCTAAGTACTTCCCTGGTTCTAAGTCACTTCAATTAAATTGAAGGAAAGCAAATCAATTACCACTCTATGTTTCTACCTAACATGAATATAATCATAATTAAATATATTTATACTGGTGTAAGATAAAGAAAACACTTATAAAAATTTTAAATACTTTTTAAATTACAAAAAAATTTATTATTAAATCAAAATTTATAAGTGAATTCCAATATCAGGGAAAATTACTGTTACTTGAAAACAAAGTAAAGTTTAATTAATTCTTGAATCAAATTAAATAAAATTAAATCAAAATTAATTTATCACAAAATTCAAGAAAATTAATTCAATCAAAATTCAAAAATTAGGCAATAATTGAAAATTTGAAATTAATTCACAAGTGCTAAACAACAATAAAACTTGAAAAGAATTCTAAGGAAATGCAAATTAATTCACAAGTGTTAAATTAATTAAATGTGCAATGATAAAGCAATGAAAAATAACTAAGTCAATTAAATTGTGAATGCAAATGAAAATATAAAACAAAAAGACACACTTCAATAAGAAAATGAATAAAGTGCACAAACAATGGAACAGACACAAACACAAAAAATATCAGCAATGTGTAAAAGTGTAAATCTTTTTCATAACACTGTAACCAACAGTTTTTACCAAACCTTCTTAACAGACAACAGTTCCTATCAATTATTAGTTAAACACACTCCCTATCCATTATTAGTTATTCACTGTTCCTAACAATTATTAGTTGCAACTAATAAAAATATACAACACTTTACCTTGGTATACCAGTTTCTTTCTCTTTTGCTGCAGCTTGTATATTACACTTTTGCACAAAAACAAGGTGCCGTTACGAAATGTTTGTTCAGATTCAACAAAAGAAACTAAATAACACTAAATAAATTCTAAGAAATATCAAATATAGAATTCTCACAAGTTATGAGTGACCAAATTTACGTTACGTTAAAATAATCTCGATGTCGAGTGAGAGAGAGAGAGAGAGAGAGCGAGAGAGAGAGAGGGAGATCTAACTGCCTCGAGGTCTTAAGTTCAGAATGAAAATCTCTTCCTTTATGGAAATGACAGAGCGATGTCTCAAAACGTTCTAGGCACGAAAGCTTCTCGAAAGTTCTGAAATCTGACGCAATCTTACACACATAATGTGGCAACATCCACGTGGGACTCGGCAAATACATACACGTTAACAACGACAAGACTGCTCAGCAGATACGTACCCGATTGAACGGAGGGTAAACGATAATTAAGATTGACATGTTTTTATGACAACGAGCTCACTATCAACGCGCTGACAGAGCAGGGAAGCAATCGGATCTCGCAGACTCTAATTTTAAAGTGCTGACATAAAAGTTAAACATTTGCAGCTTGAAAAGACAAGGATCTCTCTCTTTACGTTATATATATATTCTTTTACAAGACGTTAATGCGAAATCTGAACACACATTTTAAAACATCCTATTCTAAGCTATCTAGGAATCTGAAAAAATGTTACACAATCTACAAGACATTTCAAAGAGGGGAAAACATGCATTTTGAAAGTAGCAATATATAATATACCTCCCCCCAGAAGATTTTTTATCACGGTGTTGAATCCAATGATTCGCAACGAGATAAATAATCAGCAACTACATTGTTTTTGCCACTAATGTGCTGCACTCTTAAGTTATACTGTTGCAGGCACAAAGACCACCTGGTCAGTCTTGATTGTGATTTTTCATTTCTGGATAAATGACAGTGGATTGTGATCGGAAAACACTAATATTTCTTCATTCCTAGGTCTATTCATACACTTCAAATTTTTTCAATGCGGTGATTAAGGCTAAGTTTCCTTCTCGATTGTCGAGTATACTTTCTGATGTGTTTTCAATTTTGTAGACATGAAGCATACAGGATGGTAGATATTATTCATCTTCTTGAAGTAGAACAGCTCCAACACCACAGTCTGACGTATCAACTTGTATCACAAATTTCTTGTCAAAGTCTGGAGCTTGAAGTACTGGTCTTGAAGTTAAAATGGCTTTTACCTTCTCAAAGGATTCTTGACACTCTGAGTCCAAATAAACTTAGCTTTGGGACTAGTTAAGTCTGTCAAGGGAGCTACTACAGCTGAGAAATTTGGGCAAAAACGACGATAGAAACCAGCCATCCCCAAAAATCTCTGTAGCTGTTTCCTGGTAGTAGGTGGGGTAGCCTAACGGGAGACCTTTCTACATTAGCATTTACTGGAGCAAGAAGGCCTTTCCCAACTTCAACCCAGATACTGTACAGTTGCCTTTCCAAACTCACTCTTCTCTAGGTTGACTGTTAATCCTGCTTCTTGTAGTTTCTTGAAAACTTTCTTCAGAATCTTCAGATGTTCTTCCCACGTTGTAGAGTAAATCACTATGTCATCTAGGTATACACCTACTCCTTCTATTGATCCTAGCAGTTGATCCATCACTCGTTGAAATGTTGCGGGTGCATTCATCAGACCAAACGGCAGAACAGTATACTGATATGTCCAAAACGGAGTAATAAAGCTGACATCAACTTTGCATTCTCATCTAAGGGAATTTGATAATATCCTTTCAACAAGTCTATCTTGGAAACAAACTTGGCTTGCCCAATATTATCAAGTAATGATCTATAAGAGGCAAAGGATAATCATCAGCCACACTGATAGAATTCAGCTTCCTATAATCAGTACACATCCTACTGAACATCTGGTTTCTTCACTAACACACATGGAGAACTAAAGTGACTTGAACTGGGTTCTGCTAATCCATGTTGCAGCAAATACTCAACTTCCTTCTTCAAAACATCTCGATGATACAGTGATAAGCGATAGGCTCTTGCTTGAAAGGTTTTCCATCTTCTTGAATCTTGATTTCATGCTTGGTCAGATCAGTACCGTCTAGGCACATCTGAAAAAATTTCTGGAAAACTTCTAATTACGTCACTTAAGTCTTCACCTTGTTCAACACTCAGATGTTTCAGTTTATCCTCCAAATTTTCCAAAATTGAAGAATTATTCATCTTGCTTGCAGCTCCCAATTCGTAGCCATCATTGTCTTCTGTAGATAAAGTTGTCTGGGTTACTGACACAGTTTTCAGTTTTAGTTTCTGAGAAATAAGGTTTCAAGAGGTTCACATGTATCTTCCTTTGTCTTTTTCTTCTTTCTGGTGTTTCAATCACATAAGTTCTATCACTTAACTTCTGAATTATCTTGTTAAGGACCTTTGAAATTGGAAATTTATTAGTGAGGGGAAATCTCTTGACAAGTAAGAACACTAACACTTTTGTTAACCCAATACTAAAATTCTTAGCTTAGTCTTAGCATCAAATCTCCGTTTTCATTTTCTCTTGACTCATTTTCAAGTTTTCTAAAGAGAATTTTCTAATCTCTTTCAACCTCTTCCTTAAGTTCTTCACATACTCTGCTTGGCTTTCCTCTTGATTTTCTTCCCAATTTTCTGCAAGAATCTTCAACGGTCCTCTCACTTCTCTTCCAAAAATCATCTCATTAGGTGAACATCCCATACTTTCTTGATAAGCATTCCTAACTTCAAACAACATTAATGGTAAACCAACATCCCATTCTCTTCCTGACTCAGAACAATACTTTGTCAGCATACTTTTCAATGTCTGGTGGAACCTTTCCAAGGCACCTTGAGTTTCTGGATGATAGGCAGTGGATAACTGTTGTTTCACTCCTAACAAATTCATCACATCCTGGAACAACTTTGAAGTAAAGTTTGTTCCTCTGTCACTTTGTACTATATTTCTGGTATTCCAAACTTTGAGAAAAACTCCACAAGTTTTTCAGCAACTATCTTGGCAGATAGTTTCTAACAGGGATTGCTTCTGGATACCTGTCACAGGACACATTAATGTCAACAAATACTCATTTCCTTTCTTGTCTTCGGCAATGGTCCAACCATATCTATAATCACTTTGCTAAAGGGTTCTCCTCTAACTTCTATAGGTTGTAGGGGGGCTTTCTTGATGGTTTCATTCGGTTTTCCAGCTATCTGGCAGGTATGACACTCACGACAAAACCTGCTAACATCTCGTGAATTCCAGGCCAGAAAAAATATTTCATGATCTTCTCCACAGTCTCCCTGATTCCCATATGTCCAGACTCATGAGCTACTGCAATCACTTGCTTTCTCAATGGATATGGAATCAAAATTTGATGATATTCGCCCCATTCAGCATCTCCTGGTATATCTGTAGGTCTATACTTCCTCATCAGCAAACCTTCCTTCAGATAGTAACAGGTAGGAGTTTGTTGCATCTCTTCTCGATCACAACTCTGAAGAACAAATCAGTTAACGATGCATCCTTCTCTGCAAGTCCATCAGCTTCTCTCTTGTCACTTGACCAACTTCAAAGGTTGAATTCTCAATATCTGCTAACTCAGCTACTGTAGTTTCACTACTGTCTTCAGTAACACTTTGACTACTCAGAGTCTCTTCAGGAACATCAGGTGCTTCTTCTTCGTCCGTCGTCGTCGTCTTCTTCTTCATCTTCTTGGGAAATCTCTTCTTGGTCAGCACTATGGGAAAACTTCACTTCCCTGGAATAATTCTTCTAAGCACAAAGGATCCTTCACTTGATTCTTCTTGGGTGTGTAAATCCTCAGTTTCTTCACTTACAGTCGTAGTCCTCTTCATACTTCTGGTAGTTACACAACTAGGAAACAGGTGGGTTATTCTTCTCCAACCTCTTCTGTAGGACTAATCCTCAATGGTTTGTCTGTCACTACAGGACAAGGAATAAATGGCACACCACCAACTTCATTCCCCAACAGAACATGTATACCTTCCACAGCCAGTGAGTCCTTTACAGCAAAATCAACATTCCCTGTCACCAATTCACATGACAGGTGTAAGCGGCATATAGGAGTTACTTCCTCTCCTCCTATACCCTTCAAAATAACTGAATCTCCTGTGAGACTCTTCTCCAACTGAGGGTGAGAACCCACGTACCACCACACTATGGTTAACCCCTGTATCACGTAATATCTTGACTGGTACCTGCATACTTCCTTCTTGAGTTGACAGCATACCCTCATAGATATATGCTTAAAAGCCTCCACACTGCTTAACCACTCACTGCTTGAGGTAACATTTCCACTGGTTGCTAAACATTCAGGCCGTTGTTTAGTTTCATTCTTCTCTGGAGTCTGATTCTTTTCCCACACTGCTCTTCGTAGTTTGTTTCACAACTTGACTAACTGGTTTTGACTGCTGTTGATTCCGGTAACACTCTTGACTGTAGTGTCCTACCTCTTCCACACTTGAAACAGACAACATTAGGTTTTTGTAACTGTCTTGAAAAACTGGATGAGGATTTCACATTAATTTGCTGAGCTGTATTACCTTGTGTACTCTTAGTAGTATCACTTGAAGGTTTCCCATTAAATTTGTTCCTGTTATTTGGATAAGACTTAAAACCTGGGCGTTGTTGACTCTGGTACTTGACATTGTATTACATTTGCTACTGATTATATTGTAATCTTCACTAAGTGTAGCGGCTTTGTCAAGTTTCTTCACTTCTCTCTCTCTTAAATAAGCTCTTATATGTTCAGGAATTCCCTTAAGATACTGTTCAAGAACAAGTAACTCTTCTAACTCCATCAAAAGTTTTAATTTTCTACTTTAGCAGCTTCTACCCAACGTTTGAAACACCTTCTCACTTTTGTAAGCATAATCTAAGAAGGTTCCCTTTTCATCTTTTCTTAAATTTCTGATCTCTCATTGTAGTACTCTGGGGTCATCTGGTAAACTTGTAGCACACTGTGTTTTAAGTACCTTGTAGTCTTTACACTGATCAGCTGTTAAGGCTAGATAAGCACTTCTCCCTTTACCAATCAAGACACTTTGTAGCAAAACTGACCATTTATCCTCTGGCCATCCCATACCTGAAGCCACTTTCTCAAAGTGATCAAAAAACTCATCTGGAGCTTCTTCAGTAAACTTAGGGATTAACTTCTGTACTCTCACAACATCAAATACAGGGTCTTGATTACCTTGGTTAGGGTTAGACGGTGTTACAGGTAATGTGGATCTAGCTCTTATTAATTCCATTTCCCTTTCATGTCTTGTGATTTCTCTTTCCTCTTTTATTCTTTCTCTCTTCTTTCTGTTGCCTTTTGCTCTTCTCTTCCTTTCTGTTTTTCTGTCTATTCTTTCTCTTTCAGCTTGCATTCTCTCTCTTTCAGCAAGCCATTTTTAGCTTAATCCAAATTCTCTTCTGCTTCAAGCGTCTAAGCACTAACTCTGCATCACTTTTCTCTTTCTTTTCTGCTTGCTTATTTATGAGATCAGCACGTGCTACATTCAACAACTCTTGAGCCAATTCTAACTCATCTTCATCAGTTATTCTACCAGAGTTTATCAATGATTCCATAGCAATACATCTTATTTGTGCCTTTACCATACTAGTAGACACATAACCACCACATGCTTCTGCTAAAGCGCTCCACTGTGCTCTAGACAGAGTGGTTGCAGACAAAACTTGGACGGAAGGAGCTGCAAAAATTCCTGAACATTGAACTGAGCCATTTTCCTCTAAGTTATCAATTCACAATTCAATACAATAAATGCAAAACAAAACTATATGGTACCTCTCCTAACAAAATATATTCCTAACACCACCGTATATTCTAGAGTGATAATGAAATCTGCTTTCCCGGGTCTCTGGGCACCATTAAATAATGTTACGAAGTGCCAAGTATCTGGTTACCATGCATCAAATTTATTCCTCACCAAAAGCCAGACACCTGAACCCTCATAACACATTTAAACGACTGAATACTCTAAAGGTAACAGTGATCCCTTAACACTTACCAGTATTGCAGAAAATCAGACTAAGTTCATCAAAACAGGTGTGAGGTAATCTTGTAAGTAATTAAATTAATCAAAGGGCATCACTCCATCAACAACTTTAAAAGTCTAAGTATTTCCCTGATTTCAGAAGTCTAAGTACTTCCCTGGTTCTAAGTCACTTCAATTAAATTGAAGGAAAGCAAATCAATTACCACTCTATGTTTCTACCTAACATGAATATAATCATAATTAAATATATTTATACTGGTGTAAGATAAAGAAAACACTTATAAAAATTTTAAATACAAAAATTTATTATTAAATTCAAAATTATAAGTGAAATTCACAATATCAGGGAAAATTACTGTTACTTGAAAACAAAGTAAAGTTTAATTAATTCTTGAATCAAAATAAATAAAATTAAATCAAAATTAATTTATCACAAAATTCAAGAAAATTAATTCAATCAAAATTCAAAAATTAGGCAATAATTGAAAATTTGAAATTAATTCACAAGTGCTAAACAACAATAAAACTTGAAAAGAATTCTAAGGAAATGCAAATTAATTCACAAGTGTTAAATTTAATTAAATGTGCAATGATAAAGCAATGAAAAAAATACTACGGTTCAATTAAATTGTGAAATGCAAATGAAAATATAAAACAAAAGACACACTTCAATAAGAAATGAATAAGTGGGCACAAACAATGGAACAGACACAAACACAAAAAATATCAGCAATGTGTAAAAGTGTAAATCTTTTTCATAACACTGTAACCAACAGTTTTTACCAAACCTTCTTAACAGACAACAGTTCCTATCAATTATTAGTTAAACACACTCCCTATCCATTATTAGTTATTCACTGTTCCTAACAATTATTAGTTGCAACTAATAAAAATATACAACACTTTACCTTGGTATACCAGTTTCTTTCTCTTTTGCTGCAGCTTGTTTATTACACTTTCACAAAAACAAGGCGCCGTTACGAAATGTTTGTTCAGATTCCACAAAAGAAAACTGAAATAAATAAACACTAAATTAAATTCTCAAAGAAATATCAAATATAGAACCTTCCACATAAGTTATGAGTGACCAAATTTACGTTACGTTAAAATAATCTCGATGTCGAGTGAGAGAGAGAGAGAGAGAGCGAGAGAGAGAGAGAGATCTAACTGCCTCGAGGTCTTAAGATCGAATGAAAATCTCTTCCTTTATGGAAATGACAGAGCAGATGTCTCAAAACGTTCTATGGCACGAAAGCTTCTCGAAAGTTCTGAAATCTGACGCAATCTTACACACATAATGTGCAACATCCACGTGGGACTCGGCAAATACATACACGTACAAGACAAGACTGCTCAACAGATACGTACCCGATTGAAACGGAGGGTAAACGATAATTAAGATTGACATGTTTTTTATGACAACGAGCTCGCTATCAAACGCGCTGACAGAGCAGGGAAGCAAACGGATCTCGCAGACTCTAATTTTAAAGTGCTGACATAAAAGTTAAACATTTGCAGCTTGAAAAGACAAGGATCTCTCTCTTTACGTTATATATATATTCTTTTACAAGACGTTAATGCGAAATCTGAACACACATTTTAAAACATCCTATTCTAAGCTATCTAGGAATCTGAAAAAAATGTTACACAATCTACAAGACATTTCAAAGAGGGGAAAACATGCATTTTGAAAGTAGCAATATATATATATTATATATATATATATATATACTATATATATATATATATATATATATATATATATATATATATATATATATATATATATTTATATATGTTTGTATGTAATAATTTATGATTAATGATTCAATGGTTATCAAAAACTATATATATATATATATATATATATATAATATATATATATAGATAATATATATATATATATATATATATATTATATATATATATATATATATTGAGATATATATATGGACATGGGAAGCGTTGCTATCAACTAACATAAAACAAGGAGTTATAGGAGATGTTATGAACTAGTAGTTGTACGTTTATCATACATGCTGACGTTTCGAGGACACAGCCTCATTTTCAAAGCTGAAAGACGCAATTATAGTTTATGAAAATGAGACAAAGACTCAGAATGAAGATATTTACAAATTAAAAAGCATTATAAATAAAAAAATATTAATAATAAAAAACTCTATTATTCAACAGACAGATTGCAAGAAACAGACAGCTACCTTTCAGGAGGAGAACCAAGGACTTAATTGACATAAAAAACAGAGACAGTGGCACACTCAAGACAGGTATAGTGTTGTTATTGCTATTTGAGGTGAGATGACTGTGGAGAGAATTTTAAAATGTTTATCTTCAATATCTTGTTTACAGTTTTTGGTATGATCCCGTACATTAGAAAACTCTGGATTAGTTAATGTATTACCTATTCTGTAACTAACTCCCGGATGACAATCAATTTTGACTTTTAGTAGGCGACGAGAAGCCCCACATATATCCCCATCTTACATTTGGGGCAATTATATAAATAAATGACATTGGAAGTCATCAGGGAGTTTAGTTTGTCTTTATGTCTAAAAAAAGAAGGAAAGGTTAAGGGTTCTTGGGAATAACTCTACTGTTTACTGCCGGAAGGTGTCGGTGAGTAAGGTTATTTGGCTGAATATAGAAAGACTTATCATGAATAAAAAGAATTCTAGAGTCAAATGCCAGCTTGGGTACAGTAAGAATATTAAAAACAGGAACAAACTTACAATCTAGAAAGTTATACAATTGTTAAAAAATAAAGCTTGGATGGGTAGCAATTTTCTAAAAAAATAGTTCTGGAGAAATGAGATTTCTTGGTGGAAACCAAACAAAGTGGAGAATAAAAGAGAGCATCTAAGGAATTTAATTTATTTAATAAGGGCACTAAAACCTTAGCCATTTTATAATTAGGGGTTTCGTAGAAAGCAAGAATAGGTCTAATAAGGACACTGCCCTTATGCACCTTGGACAAATCATACATTGTTCCATAAGAGCCACCAGTACTCATCAAACTCTGGTAAGTGTCGTTGTCAATTATCTTATTGCCAAATAAACATTTTAGGAATCCATTGATACGATCTTCTAATCGAAAAATAGTAGTAAAATAAGATGGCTAAGATTTTAGTACCTCTATTGAATGAATTTTCTATGATAATTATTCAGTAAAAAATTCCGAAATTTTTAGAGACAACGTTCTAATGCAAGATTCTGATTTATTTATGTTAAGCTTGGATGTCGAGTCTCTTTTTATCAATGTCCCTGTGGAAGAGACAATACAAATCATCTTATACAAAATCTTTACCCAATGAGATATTTTATGACATGGTTTTGCAACTGGCAGTGCAGGACACTGCCTTTATTTATAATAATACAGCTTACACTCAGGTTGAAGGTATGGCCATGGGCAGTCCTCTTGGCCTAGTTTTTTTGTAACAGCTTTATGTGCCATCTAGAGGAACAGTTGCTGGACAACTGTCCCCTCTCTTTTCTGCCTTTATTTTACAAACGATACGTGAACGACACCTTTTTATTTTTCCGAAATGAAGAACAAGCTGACCTGTTTCTTAAATATGCCTATCTAGCCCATCCCAACATTATGTTCAATATTGATTACGAGGACAACAATAAACTTGCATTTTTGGATATACTTATGTCCTGTAACGAGCAGGGTTTCTGTACTTTTGTTTTTAGAAGACAAACATTTAATGGTTTAGGTAAAAAAAATGTTTATAAGTTGTCATTTTAATTTTGAATTAAATTTCTTAAGTACTCTCTTGCACAGGGCCTATACTTTATCCTCCACTTGGTTTGGTTTCTACCAAGAAATCTCATTTCTCCAGAACTATTTTATTTTAGAAAATTGCTACCCATCCAAGCTTTTTTTTTTTATAACAATTGTATAACTTTCTTAATTGTAAGTTTGTTCCTGTTTTTAATATTCCTACTGTACCCAAGCTGGCATTTTACTCTAGTATTCCTTTTATTCAGGATAAGTCTTTATGTTCAGCTTAATAACCTTATTCACCAACACCTTCCGGCAGTTAACGGTAGAGTTATACCCAAGAACCCCTTAACCCTTGCTTCTTTTTTTAGACATAAAGACAAACTAAACTCCCTGATGACTTCCAGTGTCGTTTATTTATATAATTGCCCTAAATGCGAGGTGGGGAAATATGCGGGGGGCTTCTCGTCGCCTACTAGAAGTCAGAATTGATTGTCTTCGGGGAATTGGTTACATAACAGAATACATTAACTAATCCAGAGTTTACCAATGTACGGGATCATGCCAACAACTGTAAACAAGATATTGAATACAAACATTTTAAAATTCTCTCCAGAGCCCCTACTCCCCTCATCAATTAGCAATAACTAAGTCTTTATACATTGAGGAGCTTGTTCCCTATTTAAACAACAATACTACCTCCACAACACTATACCTGTCTTGATTGTGCCCCTGTCTCTGTTTTTGTTTGATGTCATTAGGTCCTTTGATCCTCTCCTGAAAAGTAGAGGTCTGTCTCTTGCATTCTGTCTGTTGAATATTAGATTTTTAAAAATTTTATTTATTTTCTGTGTATTTGTCTCATTTTAATATAATTGCGTTTTTCAGCTTTGAAAATGAGGCTGTGTCCTCAAAACGTCAGGTTGTATAATAAAAGGACAAATACTAGTTCATGACGTCTCCTTCCGCTCCTTGTTTTATATGTTATATAACAGATACATATACATATATACCATATATACACCATATCCACATATACATATATACATATACACATATTATACATATACACATATACACATATAACACATATATACATATATACATATATACATATATACTATTACATATATACATTATATATATACATATATACATATACATATATACTATACATATATACATATACATATACATATACATATATACATACCTATCTATATAAACATATACATATATACATATACATATACATATATACATATACATATAACATATACATAATACATATATATTATATATATATATAGTTATTAATACTATATATATATATACATAATATATATATATGTTATGGACCCCTTTATTGGGTCCTGGTGCAGTTCTTTTTATTGCACTATTTTATTCTCAGTGATGTTCAAAATACTCTGCGTAAAATGGTCAGTGGAGACGAAAACAAAAGGGAAAACTCAACAATATTTATTCACAATAAAAATAACATTAAGTCAACCTTGTGACTGAAAAGGACGTACACTAGTCCTCAAATAATCCCGTAGGATCCCTAAACGCTAAGAAAACTAAGCCCTAGAATAGAAACATGAGAGAGAACAAACGCAAGTATACATCTAAAAAGGAATATATTATACCATGGCTGGCCAGGCCAAAATCCAAATATACCTATAACTATAAGCGAAAGAAAGAAGGTGAAGGATAAAAGTGAGAAAACACTTAAATTCCTACCTATGAATTACAATCTAAACACCCTATTATAACAAAACATCAAGGCCGATAGGCCATAAGGACCCTCAGAGTCTATAAAATTATAGCATTAATAGATATAATATATATATGTATAGAAAAATAGATATACAAAAAAAAAAATCAACAAACTCCTCACCACAAAACAGTGGAAACTTCAATCCAACCAAAATAAATTCAAATCGCCTTTAAGGAGGCCGTGATCCAATACATCCTCAAGCTCTGCAGACGAGGGAGGACATTAAGACTCAGGTAACCACAGGTACCGGGGAGTCGGAGGAGGTCCTGTCCGACAACACAAAGACAAACTCCTACCTGGTATCTGTCTCCCTACTTGACACCTCACGAGCCAGATTGCTCCCTCAGCAGCAGCTTTAAGGTGTCCTTGGAGATAGACTAATGACTGCCCAAAGCTCCTCTAGTGCCAGCTAACACGATGGCACTCAATACCCTAGGGAAATATAATATAATCCACTAAGGTGGCAGTACGACGAAGTCGCAGGTGACAAGTCAACTGCCTCGAATACAGGTCACACGACGTCGCAGGTGACAGAAGTGTACCTGCGAAGGGCAGTTCCAAAAACAAGATTCAAGGTTTTCCAATAATCGCCAGCTGCAGAGGTATCAGGAAGCAAAGGAAGTCCCGAACATACTTTAGGCCGAGCACCGTCTTTCCAAAAGTCACCTCACAGGAGTCCTGCCGCACTCGAAAAATAAACAAACCACAATCGTTAACACGATAGTTCAAGCAATTAAGTGAGCGGGGAGGAGGCGAGAAACTATAGCGTAAACAAAACACTAAACCTTAACATTAACTGCCTTAAGAAATAATGTACTTAAATTCTAGAACAAGGTTGACTTAAATAAATCGAAAAATTACGTTACTCTAATACCTTCCTCCCCGAGAAAAAAAAAAAAAAAAAAAAAAAAATTTATAACAAGAACATAGAACCTGGAAAACAGGAACATTAAGGTCCACCACCACCACAACAACAACAAGACAAAAGTTACTGGCCTGAAAATAAAACCAGATTTAAACAGCAAAGTCAAAACATGGTATATAAACAAAAAAATAATAACTTAAGTCTAAACCAACGACAACAAGAAAAGACTAACAACCAAATCTTCACATAGCTATACAAAACAAATCTGAAAACAATACAGACAAAACTCGCAAAAATCAAGGAGGAAACTTACGTATACACACCTCGACTTACAGTGTACAAAAAAAAAAAAAACAAAAAAAAAAAAAAAAAAAAAAAAAAAAAAAAAGGTTTTTTATACAAACCCCACCGGAGAAAACGAGCAGGGCAGCATACGAGGGAGGTAAGGCAAACGTATCAAATTCGTGAGAGCGCGTCAGGAATCTTATTTTCAGACCCCTTAATGTGTTTAATAACCAGCTTGAATTCCTGAAGCAAGAGAGCCCAACGCAAGATCCTCTGGTTGGCTCCTTTCATACGCTCAATGAAAACAAGCGGGTTATGATCCGTCCAGATCTCTATGGGAAGAGAAAAGTTTAGTTACATAAGGTTTGAAATGTATAAGGGTACGGACCAAAGCAAGAGCTTCCTTTTCAATGGTAGAATACCTCCTTTCAGCCACCAATAACTTCCGACTAAAATAAGATATGGGTATGTACCTCACCTTCATCGTCCCTTTGGAAAAGGACACCACCTATACCCACATCACTGGCATCTACTGCTATGATATAAGGTTTTCTGAAATCTGGGGAAGTCAAAATAGGTTTCGAAATTAGAATGGTTTTAAGCTTATTAAAAGCTTCCTCACACTGATTAGACCAACAAAATTTTTTACCCTTCTCTAAAAGGTTAGTAAGAGGTTGAGCAAGATCAGAGAAATTTCGCACGAAGCGGCGATAATAACCAGACATTCCCAGAACTCTTCTACCTCTCTAATAATACCTGGATACCCTTTAAATTAATAATAGCCTCGAGGTTAGCTTGTTTCGGAGCCACCTGACCCAAACCAACCTCGTGACCCAAATAACAAACCTTTGCCTTGCCAAATTCACACTTTGATAAATTAATAACCAAACCAGCAGACCTAAGGGCCTCAAATACCTTACGCAATCTTACCATATGCGTACTCCAATCATTGCTATATACAACAAATCATCAATATAAATTTCAGTTCCTTTCAAACCACAAATTACCCTATTCATAAGCCTCTGAAAAGTACACGCGGCATTTTTTTCTCATCCCAAATGGCATAATCTTGTTTTCATTCATACAAACCAAAGGGAGTACGAATGCCGAGATTTCACGGGCTCGATCAGATAACGGAACCTGCCAATAACCCTTCAGCAAATCTAGTTTCGTAATAAATTTGGCAGAACCTATCTGATCGAGGCAATCATCAATACGTGGCAAAGGAAAAGAGTCATTTTTGGTGTGGGCATTAACCTTTCGATAGTCCCACACACATGCGGAACTTCCCGTCAGCTTTTTCAACAAGAACAATAGGGGAACTCCAAGGACTGACTGATGGCTGAATCAGGTCGTGCTCCAACATATATTTAATTCTCCTTTTCGACCAAATCCCTTTTTTTACAGGATTTAACCGATAAGGCTTTGTTTAACTGGGGAGGCACTACCTACATCTACATCATGGCAAAGAAAAATTAGTTCTACCAGGAGTCTCGGAATAAATCTGAAAAGGAATAAATTAGATTAAACACATCCTCTCTTTGATGAGGATCCAAATGCTTCAGACCTTCCTGTAAAACTTCTAAATTTTGTATATTAGAAAAAAGAGCATCTGAAGAAACCTGACTTATTAAATCATCCGAATCCCGAGAGGAGGAAATTCCACAGCTACAGATACTGGCTCAGAGACAACTGTTAAAGGATCAACACTTCTCTATGATACGCTTTCAACCTGTTTACATGAAAAACTTTACACTTCCTGATTGAACCGGGAGCTTCAATTTCGTAATTCACCTCGGACAATTTCCTCAAAACTTTCCACGGACCCTTATATCTATGGTTCAAGAAATTGTCTGGGTCCATACTCAAAATCAAAACCAATTCTCCTGGTTCAAAAGAACAACGCTTTGTGTTCCTGTCCAAAGTTAGCCTTCATTTTAGCCTGAGAATAATTCAAATTATCACGAGCAAACTTCCAAGCACTGAACATTCTCTTTCTCAGATCATCCACAAATTCTCCCATTTTGATATCTCCCCTTCGATTGACCCCTAATACTTCACAAAAAATGTCCAAAGGGCCAACGGACTTTGATGTCCAAAAATCAGTTCGAAGGGAGCTACACCTGTGGAGGCATTGGGATGATTCCTAAGAGCAAACAGTGCGAGCGGCAGTGCTTTGTCCCACTCGCTTCCGTGTTCATAACAATTTTTTTTCAAATAGATTTTAATGTCTGGTGAAACCTCTCCACCACACCTTGACTCTCCGGATGATACGGAACACTCGTAATGTGCTGAATGGCCAGTTCAGCACACTTACCTCTAAACATTTTACTTGTGAAATTCGTACCGCAATCGGTTGAATAACACGGGGGAGACCGTACCTGGAAAAGAATTCCATTAATTTTTCAAAAACTACTTTAGAGGTTATCCGTCTCAAAGGGAAAGCTTCGGGAAATCTAGAGGCTCTATCCATAATTGTTAATAGATAAATATAAACCAGACTTAGTTTTCGGCAAAGGACCAACCACATCTATCACCAATTCCGAGAATGGTTCTCCGATGACAGGAATAGGATTTAAAGGAGCCTTAGGAATAATTTGATTTGGTTTTCCCATAACCTGATAAACCTCACATTCGTTCACAAAACGCTTCACAGACGATTTCATTCCAGGCACCAAAAAATATCTTGCTAATTTACGGAAAGTCTTCCATACCCCAAAATGACCTGAAGGAAATTGTTGTGAGCGAGACTCATTACTGATTCACGGAAATGGGAAGGGTTCACAATTTGCTCGATCCGAGAAGTCTTGCTCAAGATCATCTGTCGAAGGTCTATTAAATCTGTACAACAAATTATTTATTATACCAAACCGAGGCTTAGATCATTGATATCACCTAACTCAAAATTAAATTCTGTTTTCTGGGCCTCAATGAAAGCCAAACGATCCCAATCAGGTTTCAGAACATCATTAATAATAATATGACTATCACTACTATCTACAGACCCGGGCCTTTCTACATCTACTTCTAAACTACTAAATAATAATTCATCATCATTAATTGATTCAGCAGCTCTTGCTGTGGCACGGTGGGTTGTTACAGAAACAGGATGGCATAAACAGACAAAATAGGAAATAATTCCCTACCTTCACTATTGAGCATATCATTTCCCAAAATACCGTCAATACCAGGGATGGGGAGATTATCGACAACGGCCAACTCAGTAACCCTATCATATCCGGGAAAAGACAACCTGACATCCAACAAGGAGCAGAAAACAAACAACAGTGTTCGGGAACATCCAGAAACGACATAATTACCTGAACGCTCTTGTAAAACCATTCAAAGTCTCACTCAACACCAGAGACCGAGCTGAACCAGTGTCCTCAAAAACTTCACATTGATAGTTTTAGATTTATGAATTATTTTACCTGGCCAGACATATTTGTCAAAATCGAGTCACAAATTTTTATTGCTAGGGGATGAATTATCATTACTATCTACCTACTGCTAACTACTTTCAGTTTTTTCAACCTTATCACTGAAACCAGACCTGTTGGAAATTAATGAAATTGGATTTCTGACCATTTCTCTGCAGATATCTCCTACGTGCATTGCACTGGTGCTGGAAATGACCTGGTTGGTCACACCAGAAACAGGTTTCCTCTATGTCCAGTACCTCTGTTATCATTATACCTGTTATAGTTATTATTGCCTGAATTAGGCATACCCCTGTTAACAAAGATACGAGGAGGAGGAGGAGGCCCTGCAGAGACTCCACCAACATTCCTGTTACCTGTAAAAGAATGGTCATTATTACCCTTAGGAATATTAGAGACAGACGACGAAATGGTTTCTACTCTCCTTCCATTACTGACGACCCGAGAAGAGGGATTATTCATATCTTGATAACCAAAATTACCAGTTCCAGAACGATGAGTCAAGACATATTCATCTGCCAATTGGGCGGCATCATTCAGTTTTATAGCCTTAACCTCCTCGAGATGAACTCTCAACTCCTTGCTACATGCTTTCTTGAATTCCTCAAGGAGCAACAATTCCCTCAACGCAGCAAAAGACACTACCTGACGACTCTTTAGCCAGTCGTCGAATTGTTCCTCCTTGACCCGTGCAAATTCAACAAAGGATTGAGAAGGGTGTTTGTTGTAATTCCTGAATTTCAGACGATAAGCCTCGGGTACCAAATCATAGGCTTTTAGGACCAGTGCTTTGACCTTCTGGTAGTCCCGAGCAATTCCTTCCTCCAAGGCATTGTATACCCGGATTGCCTTGCCAACCAATCCACTGTATCAATACCGTCCACATTTCAGAGGGCCAAGACAATCGGGTGGCAACCCGTTCAAATGCCTTGAAGAATTCAGGGACGTTCTTCTCATCAAAGACTGGCACTAACTTTAATGCCGCACCTAAATTAAATTTATCATTAAAATTATTCTTAGGGGAACTGATCATATTGGTCCCCTGCAATTTTGCCATTTGTAAATTTATATTAGCTACCTCCAGCTCGTGATGCCTCGCCCTCTCGTTCTCCTCAAATTCCAATTTCCTCAACTCGATGCGTTTGCAAATTAACTTATATTCTACCTCCTCCTTAGACTCTCCCAAACATTGAATAGGAGCCAGGGGTCCCTCTGGCATAGGATTTGGGGAAGGCAAAAAAGGATTAGTAGACAAATTAGATTTAGGTAAATTAGATGGACCTTCAAAAATAATACCTGTGCGGGGAGGATCCTCAAACAAAGTCAAACCTGCTCTCACACTCAATTTTTCCTCCTCTGAATCTACATCAAACGTACTACCTTCATCATCACTGTCCTCTCGACTTTCGTTAATCAAATTTCCAGCCTCTGCTAAATCTTGAGAAATCTTATCTCTTACTGCCATCAATATTTCCCTCTTAGTGCCCGCAGATTTCAGCGGAACACCTAACCACTGAGCACAAGAAATTAAATGCTTCCTACTCAATACCGGCAAATGCTTTATATACAATCGGCCGACCCCAAATATTCGGCAGGATCAAAAACAAACTCTTCCATTATGACAAAAAAATAAAGTGTACAGGGAGAAAGGCAATACTACAAAAAAATATATGAAGAGACCACCCCCAGTGTCGATCCACAGACCAAGATACGAGTATCCATGAGAATATCCTGTCACGGTCGCCAACTTGTTATGGACCCCTTTATTGGGTCCTGGTGCAGTTCTTTTATTGCACTATTTATATTCTCAGTGATGTTCACAAAAATACTCTGCGTAAAATGGTCAGTGGAGACGAAAACAAAAGGGAAACTCAACAATATTTATTCACAATAAAAATAACATTAAGTCAACCTTGTGACTGAAAAGGACGTACACTAGTCCTCAAATAATCCCGTAGGATCCCTAAACGCTAAGAAAACTAAGCCCTAGATAGACAAACATGAGAGAGAAACGCAAGTATAACATCTAAAAAAGGAATATATTCATACCATAGGCTGGCCAGGCCAAAATCCAAATATACCTATAAACTATAAGCGAAAGAAAGAAGGTGAAGGATAAAAGTGAGAAAAACACTTAAATTCCTACCTATGAATTACAATCTAAACACTATTTATAACAAACATCAGGCCGATAGGCCATAAGGACCATCAGAGTCTATAAATATAGCATTAATAGGATATTATATATTATAAAATGTATAGAAAAATAGATATATAAAAAAAAATCAATCAACAAAATCCTCACACAAAACAGTGGAAACAAATTCAATCCAAAATAAATTCAAATCGCCTTTAAGGAGGCCGTGATCCAATACATCTCAGCTCTGCAGACGAGGGAGGACATTAAGACTCAGGTAACACAGGTACCGGGGAGTCGGAGGAGGTCCTGTCCGACAACACAAAGACAAACTCCTACCTGGTATCTGTCTCCCTACTTGACACCTCACGAGCCAGATTGCTCCCTCAGCAGCAGCTTTAAGGTGTCCTTGGAGATAGACTAATGACTGCCCAAGAGCTCCTCTAGTGCCAGCAGAACACGATGGCACTCAATACCCTAGGGAAATATATATATATCCACTAAGGTGGCAGTACGACGAAGTCGCAGGTGACAAAGTCAACTGCCTCGAATACAGGTCACACGACGTCGCAGGTGACAGAATGTACCTGCGAAGGGCAGTTCCAAAAACAAGATTCAAGGTTTTCCAATAATCGCCAGCTGCAGAGGTATCAGGAAGCAAAGGAAGGCCCGAACTAACTTTAGGCCGAGCACCGTCTTTCCAAAAGTCACCTCACAGGAGTCCTGCCGCACTCGAAAAATAAACAAACCACAATCGTTAACACGATAGTTCAAGCAATTAAGTGAGCGGGAAGGAGGACGAGAAACTATAGCGTAAACAAAACACTAAAAACACTTAACATTAACTGCCTTAAGAAATAAAAATGTACTTAAATCGAGAACAAGGTTGCTTCAATAAATCGGAAATTACGTTACTCTAATAATATATCTATATATATATATATATATATATATATATATATATATATATAAAAATATATATATATATATATAATATATTTATATATATATATATATAATATACAATATATATATATATATACATACATCTACATATATACATACATCTACAATATATATATATATATATATATATGATATATATATAAATAGATATATATATATATAGATATACTATATATATATATATATATATATATATATATATATAATATAGTACCGTTAGCCGAAGTGCCAAGTATCTGGTTACCATTCATCAATTGTTACCTCACAAAAGCCAGACACCTGAACCCTCATCACAGGTACTTTAAACGACTGAATACTCTAAAGGCAACTGTGATCCCTTAACAACTCACCAGTATTGCAGAAAATCATACTAAGTTCATCAAAACAGGTGTGAGGTAATCTTGTAAGTAATTAAATTAATCAAAGGGCATCACTCCATCAACAAATTTAAAAGTCTAAGTATTTCCCTGATTTCAGAAGTCTAAGTACTTCCCTGGTTCTAAGTCACTTCAAGTGAATTGGAGGAAAGCAGATCAATCACCACTCTATGTTTCTACCTAACATCAATATAATCAAATGCAAATATACTGGTTAGAATGAAATACTTATAAAAATTTCAAATACAAAAATTTATTATTAAACTGATATTGTGAAATTCACAATATCAGGAAAAATTACTTTACAAAGTAAAGTTTAATTAATTCTTGAATCAATTAAGTAAAATTAAATCAAAATTAATTTATTACAAAATTCAAGAAAATTAATTCAATCAAAATTCAAAAGTGTTAGGCAATAATTGAAATTTGAAATTTAATTCACAAGTGCTAAACAATAATAAAACTTGAAAAGATTTCTAAGAAAACGCAAATTAATTCACATGTGTTAAATTTTGTTTAGTTCAAATTTGCAATGATTAAGCAATGAAAATAACTAAGTCAATTAATGTGAATGCAAATGAAAATACCAGAAAAATGTAACTAATATCAAAATAAAAAGGAACATTTCAATAAGCAAATGAAAAAAATGGCACAAAATGAAACAAACACAAAACACAAAAATTTGCAATGTGTAAAAGTGTATATTTTTGTTTTTTCACTCAAAACATTGTAACAATCAGTTTTTACCAAACCACTGTTCCTATCAGTTATTAGTTAACCACTGTTCCTCTCCGTTATTAGTTATTAGTTGCAACTAATAAAAATATAACACACTTTACCTTTTTGATATACCAACTTCTTTCTTTGCTGCAGTCTTGTTTTACACTTTCACAAAAACCAAGCGCTGTTACAAACAACAATGTTTGTTCAGATTCCACAAAAAACAATATTTAACACCAAATAAACTCTAAGAAATATCAAATATGAAATTCTCAAGTTACGAGTGACCAATTTACGTTACGTTAATATAATCTCAAGGATGTCGAGGGAGCAAAAGCCCCCACTGGAGCCTGTGCAAGAAACATTAGCTACCTTGCACCAACCTAAGGGAGTGATAGAAAACGACCAGGCAAAGATCCTGTGGGACTATGGTATCAGAACGGATATGGGTGATACGTGGAAACAGACCAGACGTGACGTTGATTGACAAAGTCAAGAAGAAAGTATCACTCATTGATGTTGCAATACCATGGGACACCAGAGTTCGAAGAGAAAGAGAGGGAAAAAATAGATAAGTATCAAGATCTGAAAATAGAAATAAGAAGGATATGGGATATGCCAGTGGAAATCGTACCCATAATCATAGGAGCACTAGGCACGATCCCAAGACTAGACGATGAAGTAGCTCCAGGGACTCATGCAGAAGAGTGTGATCCCAGAAACGGCACACATAGTAAGAAAAGTTATTGACTCCTAAGGAGGCAGGATGCAACCCGGATCCCACACTTATAAATACCACCCAGTCAAGTATAATAATAATAATAATAAAGATTTCGGAAAAGACCGGTACACTTTCCAGCCATTTACTTTTGTTTTAGTTGTCCAATCCCTGAGCCAATCCTAAGAATGATTTTTGTGCTATGAAGGAAAGATATTTTCTCGCTTTCTGTTCTCGATAAATCTTTTTTCACAGTATACAGCTCTGGTGAACCCTGTGATCATATCTGTGTATTTTCAATTCTTCTGTACATGAGCTTTTATGATACAGTAGGTTCAAGCATAAAGAACAATATTATGTCAAGTCACAAATACTGTAGAGCTAAAGGAGAATATTTGTTAAAATGGGAAGGGCCATGATTATTCAAAGATGAATTTAACAATTACTGCAGGTTGCCAAATGCAATACTCGTAAAAAGCAAGAGGTAAAGAATTTATTTGTTTGTGGGAATTTTCACTTTATAATCTAAAACCTATCATCGCCATTTTTTCAGAGACTACTTGTCTTTTTTTCATTCCTATATAACAAAAATTCTAAATCTCATCTTCAATAAAGACTTTTTAAATATTATCAGTACTAACTATATATATATATATATATATATATATATATATATATATATATATATATATAATATATATATATATATATCTATATATATATATATATATATATATATATATATATATATCTATATATGTCATATATATATATATATATATATATATATATAATATATATATATATATATATATATATATATATATATGTATACTATATGTTACTATATTATATATATATATATATATATCTATATATATATATATATATATATATATATATATATATATATATATATATATATATATATATATCTCCTAACCAATGCAACTGGATTTCCGATTTCGTCATGCACTGTGCTTTTTCTACATTTCTTGTCATGAAATTGACGTCGCATCCACTAATAAATCTAAAACTTAATGCATCACAAAGTAACCAAGTAAATAAGTTTCTTCACCGCAATCGAGTTTCCTACACATCGTATAATGCTGTATGTAACTCTCAACCGCGGTCAATGAAACTTTCAGCCATGGCCTGTGCCGATGGCCGCTATAGCGGTGTAAGGTGCATTATCATGGTCAACTTTAACCTTGAGTAAAATAAAAACTACTGAGTCTAGAGTGCTGTAATTTGGTATGTTTGCTGATTGGAGGTGGATGATCAACATCCCAACTTGCAGCCTTCTAGCATCAATAGTTTTTAAGATCTGAGGGTGGACAGAAAGAGTGTGGATGGAAAGACAAATGACCTCTCATTAGTTTTCTTTTACATAAAACTAAACCTGCTCTGCTTCCATTCACGGTGCAAAAACCGTCGTTTTTTGCGTCTCATAGAATATGAATAATTGAAGCAGATAGGAATCTTTGCCGTGTTATGCACTAAAGTCCGTAGGGGTGGAACTACCTTTGTGCGAATATACTACCTTTAAGTGTTCTGGCAGATCAAATTCAGCAAAGTCTTCTCCATGCCAGGTTTGAAAACTTATTAATAACATGTCATTTGGAATAATATTCTACGAGCTGTAGGCACGTGCCACGAATAAACAAAACCCCTTCTTTAATAACAAACTCATTTACAACAGTCATTACGTATTTTATTATATATAAAAGCGGGAGTAAAGTTGACTGTTATCTAACACACGTTAACATGAGGTTATTTCAGCAGTCATAAAGATTCTCATGAATGAAAAAAGGTCTCTTACTTGTGAAATGTGGTCCCCTGTTCTTTCGTGAACTTGTTCCTGTAAATGAAACAGTTGATGACCCAGCACTGGGTGCCAGATGTGGCTTGTTTTTTTTTTTTTTTTTTTTTGCCGCTGGTCTCCACAGTTGATACCGATGCCATCTCTGACACGATCGCAGAACAAAAATGGCGCCTTACAGTGTGTTACGGACTCTGAGATCTCAGAGACATGTTACGGTGTCGAAATATCCTGGAAAGGTCGACACAGTGTTTACGACCTCTGAGAGAGGTCCGCTTCAGGTTCGATATGAAATAAAGAAAAAAAAATATTTCAACACCAACAGTTGAAACTGGGGATACGAATATAGAAAGAAACACTAACACAACAAAGGTTATTTACAAGCTTACTGACATAGGTAAATGCAGAATGGTATCTCCTATTTACATAAAAGGACAGAATCTTACACTGCATGAACTGGGTGGGGGAACAGTGAGGCAATTCAAATACTTGCTAGTCAATTTGGCAATTCGATGCACTGGCTTCACAATGTAGGAGCGGCAGTTGCAGTCGTCCTCTTGACTCCGTATTGCAGAAACTAGTCTACTTGAAAGGAAGGGAACTCCCCAAAACTTCTAGCAGGACCTTTTTCTTCTCTGAAGTCTGCTCAACATAGAGACAACTCGTTCGTACCACTCCTGAAGACGTTTAGAACCAGCTATCCAACCAACTCTCGAACAATTCGACTTTTGATCCTTCATCGGTTCCGGCCTTTCTCTCTTATCTCTCACGGATGATCTCTGCTGCTGCTGATCTCTCACTGATAATCTGATCTGTGGCTCTTACTCTCTGTGACTAACTGGAGTCTCTCTTTTACGATCTCTCTCTCTACGATCACTGCTCTCCAAAGTTCGTTTGGTCGTATTTATACGGCATTCTGGGGGCGGAGCCTACGACGAGCGTCACAGACTCCCGAGTTTACTAGGACTCCTCAGATGAATTTAGACGAGGTATTGCATCAGACATTGCGGCATTTCTCCCGCCACTTAGGCGTGTGTTGCACTCCACAACACGCCCGACGATTCCAGAACAGCCGCGAGAAACGGCGCCTCCAATACGGGCACGAAAGACTCCTTACTGCCAAACATTCTCGAAAAAGCGTTCTCCTTTCCTTTATCTTTCTTGGCTAGGAACCAATTACCATCACACATAGTACTCACTACCCTCGCTTGTCTGTCCAATCTCTCCCCTCTAAATCTATGTCTCGTGTTCCTGTCTTTTTTCGGTTTCCTTCTCCGTCATATTTCCCGAGGAAAGTTTAATAACTAAACTTCAGTCAATTTTCTCAGTTCTAAATTATTAACATTTATTGTACAATATGATAGCTTTTTTTCATATAGAATATCATCGCAGCTCTGCTTATCAGGATATTAGCAGGAAGAAGAGAACTGGCCGAGATGAACTAATAGAGAAATCGGCTGGAAAATCTGAAGACAAAGTCTATTCATAATCAAGTAACATCGATAAAAAAGGGATGATACACAAATGTCGATATGTAAATCAAGAAATTGTCATTTTATATGACAAGAAGAATAAATTATATTCTTTTTGTGAACATAACCAGCTACCATTGCTCTTAGTGAAACCAAAATTTGACAAAGGCGCCTGCCTGTCATTAGTTAAATCTCAACGTAATCAAAGTACTCCCTTCTTCTCCCTTTTCTATCATATAGGTTTGCATACATACATACATACATACATACATACATACATACATACATAAATATATATATATAATATGTATACTGATAATTGTTTTTTACACTTGACTATAAAAGCCTATATCGAACACAACAGGAGAGAAATTAAGCACGGTTGTAGATCCTGAGCGGTGTCGGCTTTATTGCTAACTAGGCTATCTTCAGAGAATGGGTGTAAATTTATAGGGATTTCATATCCTACTAGGAGGAGCATCACATAACAACATACAAACAGCAAGAGAATAAACCAAAATAGTCCGCACCTTGATATAGGAAACCTGTAAGCCGTGTCCTAAACTCTGCCTTCCCGAAAAACCTTTTTTTCCGATGCAACGGATTACTGCTCTCTTCTCTCTTCTCTCTCTCCTCTCTCTCTCTCTCTCTCTCTCTCTCTTTTATCATTGTTTTTGTCCGCTTTTCCGATTCTGATTTCGCCCTGTCCCTCTCGTATCTACTCAATTCACTTCCTTTACGTTGACCGAATATAGTCGTTTTTTACCTTCAGTGAACCAATCTAAAATTGAAATCATCCAGACCGAGATGGAATTCGAGTTTAGTTACAAGATTTAATGCCTTCAGTGAGTCACTCTCCATTGTACTTCATTGTCTTGCAAGGGATGGACTAACATTTATAATTTTAGTTTTGTCTTTTTATATTGCATCTTTTTGTATTGCTAGGGCGGTATTCATACGGTTTTACACACATTTTCGTTTCGATAAAGCTCTATATGCAAAATCTGATGTTTGATCTCTCTTCCATTTTTATTTTCTTCTTCCTCTCATCTTTTTCCTTTCTTCAGATCAGGGACGCACTTATCAGGACAGCTGGATAGATGACTGCCATACTAAAGGCTGTGACTCAGCGTAGGCGAATGAGTCGTTACAGAGGGAAAAAAGCAAATAAATATCAGCTTCTCGACGGCTTACCTGATAGGGGGTTCCTGGTTCTGGTATGGACTAAGAGGTCGAGGTAGATTCCTCTCCAGGGACCAACAAGCGATTATTGCATTGCACCCCGGCTCCCCCTTTGGCACACTCCAAAGGAGCTCTGTTCATTAACGGGACACGATCACGGGACGTCATAACGAGGTTCAGTTGAATTAAAGGCCAGAATTTTCCAGTTGCTCAATGGTCCCCTGAAAGCATAACATGAGACGAGGCTAGGAAATCGTCTTCTAAGCCCTTCCTCTTCCGCAGTAAGGAGGATTAGAGGTGCCGGAGGAGAGGATCGACGCGAATTGCGGCAGAAAAATTGGAGGAAGATTATTTGTGAAAGAACTTAAAGAAAATACGCCTTTGAATAACACTTGCAATCGAATCTGATAGTAAGCATAAAAATAAAAGTGGAGAGACCAAACGGCATAAAAAAAAAAAAATTATGTTGATACAAAAATAAGTGAAAGTAAGAAAAATGAGGGCAAGAGTCATTTATGAAATATGTAGCCTATTTGTAACATGGAAGAGCTTTGTGCCAGGAAGGGAAGGGGAGAATAATGGTAGGAGGGAATGGAGAAAAACTCTGTTCCAAGGGCTAATGCAAGGCATTTAAAATAAATATACCAGTCATTTAGTGTTGTTGACGAGTTGCTCGAATAAGCAAGAGGAATATTGCTTGAAAGACTTATGAATCTACAAATAAACGATGCTTACGAAATATTAAAGAGTAAAAAAACCTATAGAGGCCTGAAAAAGAATAGAGATGTTAGTGAAAGGAAAAAAGAGATACCCATAAGTAGTGCCGAAGAAATTATTATCAACTACAAATTCCCTTTCAGTTAACATCTATGAAAATATATTAAATCTGAGCTAGAGCGAATTAGATATTAAAGGGCATTTGTAGCTTAATGCGTGTGTATGAATCACGGTGATGTGATCAGAATTATAAATTGGCTACGTGCGACAAAAGCACTACATTCACAAGATCGAGGAGGGATGACGCTGACTCCAAAACAACGAATACCTGAGCGCAACAGGGATTTGCAGGTGAGAGGCGGCGTTAACTTATGTCCTCTCGTGGTAGCTGTTTGGTTAAAAGTGCTTCACTGTACGTCTTGGTTCCTGGGTTCGCGACCGGGAGACGAAATTATTATCAACTAGAAATTCCCCTTCAGTTAACATATATGAAAACATATTAATTCTGATGTAAAGCGAATTAGATAACAAAGGACATTTGTAGCTTTTTGCATATATATATATATATATATATATATATATATATATATATATATATATATATATATATACATACTATATATATATATATATATATATATATATATATATATATATATATATATGATATATATATATATATATATGTGTGTTGTGTGTGTGTGTGTGTGGTGTGTGCACTTGTTAGTTGAAATCATGTCGAGACGCAAAGCCTTTCTAAAGGTAATGTATTTTGAGCCCAGCTAATTCATTTACGAAAACTATTGTTAATGTGAACTCTTAGAAAGTAGTCACATTTTTTCTGCAGTGAGTGGTGCTGAAATCCTCGTGGTTTTATCATCGATGCTTTTTGAAGTTTCTTGTTACGATAGAAAAAGGCATTTAATAGTAATAGTTACTTTTTTAAAAATCTAAAACTTCCGTTATTAGTTTTTGTCGATTTGTCTATGTTTGAACCTTTGTGTAAGGAATTTTAATCTTAAAATTTACTAGAGATGTCTGTCTCTTTCTTGAAATTATTTCATCAAATGGGATTCGGGATTATTATGAAGGTGACATTGGTCCTAACCTTTTCCTATGGCCTCTTCTCTCTCTCCTCTCTCTCTCTCTCATCCTCTCTCTCTCTCTCTCGTCTCTCTCTCTCTCTCTCTCTCTCATAGGGCAACTTATTCCCCTTTGTTTCTTTCCATGATCCCTGCATTCGGGTGTAAGTGGAAGCTGGGAAGAAATGCCTCCTCGCATAGTTAATGATTTAGGATACAAATCTTTCACCATTTTGTTGTCCGTGGTTCCATCATTATTCTTTGGCTTTTGAGAGTTCAGTCGATTTAATTGCTCTCTCTCTCTCTCTCTCTCTCTCTCTCTCTCTCTCTCTCTCTCTATCTTTTCATCTCGAGACTTTTTCCTTTGCCTTTGTTCCCTAAGCATTTTGAACTCCTTCTTATCTTTCCCCTGACATTTTCCTCCTTAATCGTTCTCCCAGTGACCTCAGTTACAACAGATTTTAAGTAACGAAAGGAAATGTTCAGACCCATTCATCAACGGGAGCTGAGTCCCCGCCTTCTCCAAATATTTCTTCCACTCAGATATCCATGACCTAGTCTCTCCTCCTATCACCCTAAGTCTGCTCCTCTCTCTCTCTCTCGTCTCTCTCTCTCTCTCATTAATCTTCTCTCTCTTTTTTTTTTCGCTCTCCCTGTCTGCATTTCTTACTCATTTACCTTTACCATAGTCATGGGGAATTTGCAGACCCCTCTTCTCCAATTAAACTTCCTCTCTCCGCTGTCTCAAAATCGGTTATTTTCCCTCTCACATCCTAATTCCAGGATCAGATTAAAACTGCGCCAAGCATCACGACGTGGAATGTTCATGGCCCTCTTATCGTTTCATATCTGCATATTTTTCAGCGTATAGATTTCAAATGAAAAAAATGGTGTGTTTTTTTCGTGTGATCTATTTGATCCATAATGTCAAAGTTTTTTTAATTTTTCAGGTTCATATTAGCTCTTTAGTCTTTTCATCTCTGCTCTGCGTTTGCATTTTCATGCTTTTCTGTCTCATATTTTTTCCTTTGTTTTCAGAATTTGGTATTTTGTTCTTTGCAATCTTTCTTTTTTCCACAAGTTGGTGTCGACAAAAATGTTGGTTGATGATGACTATCAATTAAAATGATCATAAGATAAATGATGTTTGTACATTCTTAATGTGTGCAAAAAATAATGAAGGATTAAGCAATGTCGAAAAGATATCTCTATGCCTATTTTAGTTGAAATCAAGATGGAAAACAAGAAGGTAGAGGTGAAGTAATTACTCTGAATTATTGTACATCATGGAGAAGGACACCTGCACCTGGAGCCTTTTGATGATGCAGGAAGCTACTGAGGAATAAGCGCCATATGAAAAACACGGGGTGTCAATGAGAAAAGCACATAGAAGAGTGTTTGCGTGCCAGAGTTTTCTTAGGTCGATAGCTGACTTTGGATGTTTAGGTTGTCAAAAGTCAATGTCTATCACCGGGAATCCCCGTGACTGGATATCACGGTGATTGGATATCACC
>NC_061097.1:64322472-64332472 GCF_015104395.2 Macrobrachium nipponense | reverse complement strand
GCAAAGGCGGATGAGGGATTGCGTTCTTTTGTCTATGTGTACAACTGCAAGATGAGACTATAAAAGGTAGTGTTTATCTACTGTTTCGATAGAAAAAATATGAAAATTCGCTTGCTAATTCTTTTCAGTTTCTAATAATTCCTCATTCTTCTTTACTGCAGTTCATCAAAAGCGGGGGAAATAAATTTTACTCACCACCAAACTTTGCTTGTGCAAAGAGGCTCTCACCCTTTCTTCCGAAATGAATATGGACTTTAGTTTTTTGGAAGTCAATATTTTCTTCTATAATGTGCGTTCTCCAGTTGGCATATAAGCATTCAAATGTATGAGAAGGACATCTTAAAAACAGTCGTAGAAAATCGAAGAAATATAGCTGCATCTATTAGATAACATTCTTGAATAAAAAAAAGAAAAAAAAGTATTTAGAGAGAAAGCAAGTCCGAGTTAAAGATGTGGTGTAATGCGAACCCTCTTTCACATTATAAAACAGGAATTTTTGGATTGCTTCATTGCCGGCTAGATATTTGCGGTATCATTTTGGGACTGGATATTTACTGCCCCCCGAATATTGAAATATATACTATATTGGTTGCTACAAATTTTATTATACATTGTTGAATGTCATTGGAGCATATCTTCTTCCATTAGTACTGATATTTTACTCTGTATGTTTGCTTAGAATTATGATTATGAGCATTTACGAATCCTTTCTTGGTAATAAACCATTTTTATTCCTGCATGTCTTCGACTGACAGGTTTTATTACGCACGGGTAAAAATTGTACTAGTATTGTTCGAAGAAGTCACTAATCTCTAGAAAGATATGAAATCATTTGCAGTATGATAGCTAACTAATGAGAGAGAGAGAGAGAGAGAGAGAGAGAGAGAGAGAGAGAGAGAGAGACCTTACCTTACAGACCTTACATCTTGTTCGCATTGCCCCAGGTCCCATCAGTGTGAGCACCTCTAATGTCTACCAGAGATTTGCTAGTACATCTTCCGTATATTTTTGCATCTTCCAATCTTGGATGGTCTAGGATGCAGATTAGATATTTGTCGAGCTTATTCTTAAACACATCTACGCTCACTCCTGATATATTCCTAAGATGAGCTGGCAACGCATTGAATAGAACGCTGCATTATCAATCTACCTCTGCTTGCTCTTTCTGATATTTTTTAGCTCCATGATGTTTTCGGCTATTCCTTCTATCTGTTTCCATGCCTGAATTATCATGTAGCGTTCTCTTCTCCTTTCTAGACTATATAATTTTAAGGATTGTAGTCTTTCCCAGTAGTCAAGGTCCTTAATTTCTTCTATTCTAGCTGTAAAGGACCTTTGTACACACTCTATTTGTGAAATATCCTTTCGATAGTGTGGGTACCATATCATATTGCAATATTCAAGTGGACTACAAACATATGTTTTATAAAGCATAATCATGTGTTCAGCTTTTCTTGTTTTGAAGTGCGGTAAAAACATTCCCATTTTTTGTTTTACATTTTGCCAATAGAATTGCTATTTGATCTATTGCATAACATGTTCCTATTCATCATCACACCAAGGTCTTAACTGCTTCCTTATTTGTGATTGTCTCATTATTAGGCCCCCTATATGCATAGCTTTAAGCCTTCTCATGCTCTCCATAATTTATTGATTCATATTCATCTGAGTTAAAATACCATCCTATTTACCTCTGCCCAAATCATATACTTTGTTAAGGTCTCTTTTGTAGCAACGTTCCTATCTTCATCACAAGAAATTTTTTTTTTATTTTCTCTACTTATTCTTGTGTGGCTCGGCGAGTCCTTAACATTACTGTCTATGTCTGCAATCATAATAACAAACAGTAATGCAGCTAACACCGTACCTTGTGGCACACCACCCGGATATTACCTTAGTCTTCTTATCCGATTTCTCATCGTTTGCAATAACTATCTGTTTTCTGTTGTGTAAAAAATTCTTTTTAACCATCTTCCTACTTTAATCTACTATATTATGTTTTCTAATTTTCTTCGCTAATATATTATGGTCTACCTTGTCAAAAAGTCTAGATAAACCACATCTGTCTCATTTCCACTTTTCATATTTTTGTATATGTTCTCACGGCTGGACTAACAGTTGGGTTTGTGTACTTATTTCGGGTACGAAACCATGTGTCTATATTAAACAAATTATTTTTTTATTAAATGTTTTCATAATATTTTTCTTCAATTATTACCCTTTCATACACTTTCATAATATGTGATGTTAGACTCACAGGCCTATAATTACTTTGCCTCTAGTCTTGATCCACTTTTGAAAAGTAGGGGCAATATGCTAATTTGTTGCTCATCATAAATCTTGCCTGTATCTACACTTTGTCTTAATAATATTGCAAGTGACTTTGCGATAGAATGAACTACTTTCTTTAACAAAATAGCAGGGACCCCATCAGGCCCTGCAGCAGATCCATTTTTAATTTCATTGATAGCCTGCACAATATCAGCTTCATTAATATCAATGTCTGCTAGATATTCACTATTTTTTGTCCCTTACTTCTATAATCATTATCTTCATTATCAATTCTAGGGGTGAATCTCTCTTATTCATTCGTGCCAATATGTTGCATATTTCCTTTTTTGTCATTCGTTAATCTCCTTCAATTCTTAGAGGGCCTATTCTATTCTTCTTTTATTCATCTTTTTCGCATATGAGTATAATAGTAGTTTGGGGTTTTGCTTGATATTTACTAGGGTTTTTTCTTCTAAGTCCCGTTTTTTTCATTTTCTTTTAATTGTGGATAATCTATTGCTCTGCATTTTTGCTATCTTACTTTTTAGTTCTATAACTTTCCATGCATTTTTTCTTTTGCAAGACCTTTTTTCCACTTTCTGATTTTCTGGAACAAGATCCTTCTGTCTCTTGGTATGCATGACTGTGTTTACTTTTCTTCTTTGGTATATATTATCCATTATTTTCTCTAATAATTTTATATAACATCTCTGTATTTACCCTAATATCATCACTTACGAAACAGTGTATCCCAATCTTTGGTTTAATTCTTCATTTATTTCTGACCATTTTAATATTTTTACTGTAGAAGTTGTATTTTTTCCCTATCTTTTCCACTTTTTCATTTCTTGCTTATCTCTGTTTTCACTTGCTTTGGAATGGACAGTTAATTCTATGACATTATGGTCTGAAATACTCTCATTTATAAACTATTATTTTTTCTTTAACATAATTCCCCTAGTTCTCACAATACTAGGTCTAAAGTATTTTTCTTTCTTGTTGGCAGGTGAGTTTATTTGTTGAATGTTGTATTCTAGTAGCATATCTAATAGCTTTTCGAATTGCTCTTATCTTTGCTGCACTACTATTACTCTCTTTTTTATATGTATAAATACAACCACAATCTCCTATTCGTTCTTTCTTTTTCCAGTCTACGAAAGGAAAGTTAAAGTGTCTCCGGATAGGAGAATAGTCCAGTCCTTGTGATTTCTTCATATATCATCCAATTTTTGTATTATTATGTCAAACTCTTTAGTATTAGGGGGTCTATATATTACTATTCATTAATTTTCCAGATTAAAATTCTACCGCTATTAGTTCACATTCTGAGTTACTATATTTCTCTTATATTTTTCCTTATTTTTTGTCTTTCCCATATATTGTGGTTCACCCTTGATTCCTATTTTTTTCTATCTGATCTATATGGAACCCTTTTTATTTGATCGTCATTCCCAGTCTCTTGGGAATACCAGGTTTCACTTATATTCATTATATCTATTTCTTTCAATTTGGGTTAGTTCTTCTAGTACTCTGATTTTTCTTTTGAGTTACTCTTTACTAAACCCTGCGCATTCATCACTATGATGGTTTGCGTGTTTTCTCCTTCATTTAATATGGGTAATAATAAGAAAGGATTTTCCCATGTCTCTTTCCTGTTCTGGTATGTTGTTTCTTTTCTTCATTACCAGAAATTCTGACATTAAAAAATCCAACTTTTCCATAATATTTGATCTTCCTTCATCATAATTATTAATTTTGTGTCTGAATCTGCAATTTTTCTCCGTATCTGCAATATCCTCTTGCATCAGAAATACAGTTCTTATCTCTTGAGCTGTATCTTGGAGCTGATGCTTTTGGAAATTTTTTGCTGACACTCCATATCGCGCTGATGGCTTGCTTTTTTCCTGCACCTGATATTCTTTGTTTCATCTCTTTTATTTGTTTCTTTCTTATTTTGGATTTTATTATTTTATTGATAATTTATTTTATTTTTAATTCATGGCTACAGGGTGCATATAATTTACATTTTTTGTCGAACTTACATCCTTTAACCCAGCCATGGCTACTTATTGCCATGCCCGGTCCCAAGCCCGGATAAATGGGGAGGGGTTGGGTGTGGGCTCGTAACCTGCAATCATAAAAAGATACCCCTACGACAGAAACTGATACAGTTGGGGTTTGCGAACATTGGGAGATGTGAGCTTCACCATGGTCCTGAGGATACTAATGAGGCCCGAGCCAGGGTGGCCATGGACCTTGGTCCCTTACTTCGAACTGGCTCATATGATGCTTTCCTCCCAAACCCCCAAGACATTGGTGGGAGGAGGTTGGTGGAAGATGGTCACAGAGGTGCCTCACCAGAAGGGAGTCGGCACCCTTCAACACAAAGAAATTGTTGTCGAGTTGGATGTCTAAATGCGAGAACAATGTATATGAGGAAGATCAAGTTTAGTGGCACAAGAAACCTCAAGAGATACAACTTGGAAATTGCTGGATTGAGTGAAACTAGGTGGCTTGGGTGTGGAAAAGTAAGAATAGAGAGGATTGTTGTTCATCTATTCTGGTAAAGACCAGGGAGAACATGAGAGAGGTGTAGCAATTGCTTTGAGTAAGAAAGCTGAAAAAATGTTGGAGCATTATGAATGTATTGATGAGAGAATAGTCACTTGCAGGTTGCGAGGTAAATTTACAAACATCACCGTTATACAGGTGTATGCCCCTACTGAAGAGAGTGGAGAAGAAGAGAAAGGATGAATTTTATGAAAAGCTAACTGGAGTTATACAGAGGGTTAGAAGACATTATATGTTGTTACTGATGGGAGATTTTAACGCTAAAGTAGGAAGAGAGTATGATGGCTTTCAGGAACAATTGGAAAAAATTTGGAATTTAATTGGAGCTAGAAATGAACATAATGGGTAGAAGACTCCTAGAGCTATGTGGTGCATCTGGGTTATCTATAACAAACACATATTTCAACCATAAATTAGAGCACAAAACTACATGGGTGTCGCCAAATGGATTGGCACAAAATTTGATAGATTATGTTATTGTAAATCAGAAATGGAAGAAGTCTATATTAGACACCAGAACTTTTACCGGGGCTGTTCTGTTCCTTCCTGACCACAAACTCGTAATATCCAAAATTAGAATAAAGTTACAGGCCAATCAAGAAAAAAGAGAACTATAAAGTTTGATGTGGATAAGTTGAGATATGAAAGAGTTAAACAACATAGAGGTGAAGGTAGGAGGTAAATTTGCGGCATTAATTGGTATGGAAAATATGGATATGGATTCAGAGGAATGCTGGGCAATATTAAGTTTCAGATACTAAGGACGTAGCAACAGAGGTGTTAGGTTATAAGAGAAGTAACAGCAAACCTTGGGTTCAGTGATGAAGCAAAAGTTTTAAGTGAAGAGCAACAAAAGGTTGAGAGTTCAAATGGACGATGAACAAGACCTAGAGAAGAAACAACAACTAAAAAGACGAAGAAATAGAAAGCTGAGAGAACTAAGTGATAGGATGAAGCATGACCAAAATAATTGTTTTTGGAAAGAAAGAGCTACCGAAGTTGAAGTAGCTATGGAAATTGGCGAGAGCAGGGCTATGTTTGCAGCTGTGAGATTCTTGAGGAATGCAAGCCAGAAAAAGTTTGGAGGGAGTGATGGCATGTTGGATGAAGATGGGAACTTGGTCACAGACGAAATGGAGAAAAGGAATCTGTTTGCGGAAATTTTGTATTTTGAAAAGACTCATAAATGTTGATACTACCCGGTAGGGATGAGTGCATTGCGGATTTAAACGAGGCTCTGGAGGTACAAGAAGAAGATATTAGTGCAGAAGAGGTGAAAGAGGCTTAAAATCTGTAAAAAATGGACAAAACTGCTGGCGTGTGCAGGATAACTGCCAGAGATGCTAAAAGCAGAGGACGAAGGATGATAGAGGCATTAAGAGTTGTTTTTAGCATAGTTTGGAAAACAGAGGTGGTACCAAGTGATTGAAAAAAGGCAATTATGATACCAATATGAAAAAATAAGGGAAGCAAAAGGGAGTGTGGTAACTATCGGGGCATAAGTTTACTGTCAGTCACAGGAAGATATTCATGAGAGTAATGCTTAACAGAATAAGACCTATAGTAGAAGAGAAACTTAGAGAACAGCAGTGTGGTTTTAGAAGTGGAAGGTCAACAGTGGATCAAATTTTCACCTTAAGGCAGATAATTGAGAAGAGATGGGAGTATGCAAAGCCAATATTCTGTGCTTTTTATAGACTTGGAGAAAGCGTATGATTCAGTATGGAGAGATGGAATGTGGAGAGTGGCAGAACACTATGGTATACCACTGAAAGTGATAAGGATATTAAAGAACTGGTACGAAGGAGTGTGCAGCTGTGTACAGCTGGATGGACAGCAAAGTGACTGGTTCCCAGTTGGAAGTGGGCTAAGACAGGGATGTGTTATGTCACCCACCTTGTTTAATGTATATATTGACCATATAATGAGAAGAGTGATGGAGAACGAAAACAGAGGGGCTAGTATTGGTGGAGAAGTTTTTATGGATTTGGACTTTGCTGATGATGTTGCGTTGGTTGCTGATACGTGGCTTGGTGCTGGTTAGGTATGGTAATGAGGATGGAGAACAGAGACACAGAATTTTTGGATTGAACATCAGCACAAAGAAGAGCGAGATCATGGTTGTGAGTAAGGATGATGATTGGGTTGCACATGGAGGATATGACAATCAGAGGACAGGAACTCAAGTGTGGTAACAGCAGACGGGAGGCAAATTGAAGATATACAAAGAAGAAAACTAGGAGCAGCAAGAGCTTTTGAGGTTCTGAAGAAAAAAACGTTTGGTCAAGGCATGAAATCAGCTTGAGAACTAAGATGAGAATATTCAATGCAGTAGTACTACCAGTCTGATGTATGGCTCGTCCACCTGGGCACTGACCAGAACAGAGGAGAAAAGGTTGGATGCTTTTTGAGATGAAACTGCTGAGAAAAGATACTTGGCATTAAATGGGATGAATTATGTTAGAAATGAAGACATCAGGGTGAGATTGAGGCAAAGGCCAGTCAGTACCAGGTTGAAGAGGGGAAGCTGAAAATGGTTTGGACATGTTGAGAGGATGGATGGGAATAGAGACCCCAGGAGAGCACTGAGAGCAGTACAAGTAGGAAGAAGACCGCTAGGCAGACCAAGAACGAGGTGGGGGATAGACATAATTGTCAGGGATCTTGAGATGAAATTCAAAACCTAGAGGAAGCAAGGGAAATGGCTCCGGGATAGAGACAGATGGAGAGGAAACTGTATCAGCCTTATGCCACTGGCCAGTGGCGGGAAGATAAAGTAAAGTAAGTAAGTTACATCCTTTTCCTTCTTTTAGGTTTTTGCATATTTTTGGATGTAGATCTCTGCAATCATCCTCATAGCCCGTCTAGTATGCACATTTACCATAGATTTCATAGTTGTACATACCTTGGGATGTTTGTAGTAACATCTTTCTCCGAATCTGCAATTCCCTCTTTTTCAAAAGGTTGCAGACTTTGTCTTTCTTGTCTATTGTTTCCTCTTTTCCATCAGTGTGCAGATCTGGGTAGAGCCTCTTCGGGATTTCTTTTGTGTTGTCATGTCGTAATTTATTTCTTCGTATATATGCTGCTTGATTGCCTCTATGTATTATCAATGAGTATCTCTGCATCCATACTTTTTATCTTAATTCTTTGTTTGTTTTCCTTATTTTTTTTCTGTCATTTCAGTTTTTATTTACTTCTCTTCCATTTTCCTCTTCTTCTTCTTACTCTTCCTCTTCTTCTTCATCCTCAACTATTTGTACATTCAGTCTTGATTTAATAACATTGTCTATCCATGATAGACATGTTGAGTAAAATATTCTGGTATCCTTTCTCAATCTTGCATACTTCAGCACATTGAGGATATGTTGGAATGTTGCATGCAGAACATTTCTGATCAGGTTTTTGTGGATTAACTATGCTATACCACTCCTTTACACAGTTTGCATGCTTTTGGCATTCTTTTTCCTATTGCATCAATTAGGATATTCGCAATGTTTTCAACCTTATTCATTTTCTTCGTCGGAATATGTTGATTTACGTATATTTTCTGAGTCTCTTGACCACTTGGATTTTATTTGGAACTTCTTCAATTATTTTCAAGATGTTTTCTGTTTGATTTGTTCCAGTTTTGAAGGATCATATCCTTCTAATATATCTATGAATTGGGGGGGCTTTTGTATCCATTTTGGTTAGGGCTGTTGTTGATCTCATAGATGAGAAATGCCAGCTCCCTTCCTGCTACCTCATAGTATTGCAAATCTGCTAAACACGCTAAATTTCGCCCTTTTTTTCACAGTTGGAAGTTACTGCCATCTTGATCTGATTTACAGTATTTCACTTGATAAACTAACTTAGTAGACGCTTTATACTACTATTTTCACACTAATCTTATCACCGACAGTTCACAAACACTTCTAGATATTTATAAAATTGTTTCCTGACGTATGTTAAACGTGTGATATCTGTTGATTAATCAGACTCTGCATGGTAACGTCTCACCAAGCAAAATGGCACTGAGAGAGAGAGAGAGAGAAAATCAACCTGCTTTAAATGATATATTTATTAGATAATATATAGGTAGTGACATTTGTATTATTTGAACGCTTGATGTGATTAGCGATTTTGCAGGAGTCTTGAATTGTTACTCAGGTCTGTACTGGCACAACCTGGCAGTTCCGGAAGGACTCAGCGTTGTGTGTACTCTTAAAAAGAAATGACCTGGGAGCAGAAATCAACTCTTGTTTGATTGAACATTGACCTGAACAATGTTTGGAGATTGCCCAGATACAGTATCATGCGTCGAAGAATGGAAAAATTTTCATGGAATCCTTTAGTCCACTTAAAATCGGATTCATGGGCGTGGAACAGGAACGTATGCAAAATATCTAGATAAATCTAGATATTTTGCCAGGTAATCGCTAAGGCGTGAGGCCTCTGACGAAGAGGCTTTCATTCTCTTGTACAAAATAGTAATGGTTGATTAAGTTTTGGAGACTCTTGGGAAACGTTAAACTTATTAACTTTGACCAACTTTTCCGTTACAGTTTTACGTAATCTTTTTTGGATATTTACCTTTTTTATCATTGTTTTTCTACATGTTTGAAACGTGATTTTATCACTGTTTTTCATTTTATTGTAAGTATGAGGCATTTACTCTAAGAGAATATTTCAAGGGACCTATGATAATTGGAAAAGATATGTTCCTGTGTACGCAGGCATTCAAAATGGCGGATGTGGGAAGTGGTCATATAAAATGGAACTTAAGACAGCAATAACTTTGAAAAATATGTGTAACAGACTTAAGAGAAATGAGGACTGGATTGAGCCTCTATGGGGGACAGAAATTAATGCTTTTATTTCATGCTTGCTATGAAATTATTTTGATTCTGGGAATGTTAATTGGTTTGTCTAGCCATTTTCTATCATTTCAATTTACTCTATTCGTTGTTTAAACTTGCTAATTCATTCTAGTTTGTTTTAAATCTAGGATTTAATTCCTAAACCTTATATATATATATATATATATATATATATATATATAATATATATATATATATATATATATATATATATATATATATAGAGAGAGAGAGAGAGAGAGAGAGAGAGAGAGAGAGAGAGAGAGAGAGAGAGAGAGAGAGAGAAGGAACTCCCC
>NC_061097.1:64312472-64317472 GCF_015104395.2 Macrobrachium nipponense | reverse complement strand
CTGTACTTTCTCTGAAAGCTATCTCCACTTCTTCTAGGGCGCCGCTGAACTGGTCAGGGCCACCTATGGAGGATGTTGGATTCCAAGTAATACTTTAGCAGCGTGGCTTTAGAAGCCCAAAGGTGTATGTGGGGAGGGAGCGGGGGCAGGCAGCAAATTTTCTCAGCGTTTCTACTCGGCATTTGGCTGGGGTAGGGTACGTTCGAGGCCGCGCTTCTGTTCACGACCCCTTTTATGACCTTCGTTGTACCCTCCGGCGGCCGCTTGATTACGCTACGGAGTTTTGAGTGCTCTTTCATCTGTTTGATTAATCTACAGCGTTAGGCTCACACATGGAATACAGCGAGAGCACACGAGGGAGGGTCGCGGGGAAGAGAAATGCACAACCCAGTGAGTGAAATAATGTGACTTACAGGTAGAGGTAATTCATGCGGTGTTAGTTCATTACTATGATTATCGCGAAAATAGAGTCTATAGGAACTTTAGTAAAAACAGACACACATCAAATGTGGATGTTGTGCTTTCTTCAGAGCTCTGATGCCTCACTGCCAGGAAGAGGCATCTAATCGGTGGGGATATATTGGGAAGATAAAACTCTTATGTTTTCCCCTGACCATCAATTTTCTACCTATAAACTAAAAACATCAATGCATGAATAACAAACATTCCGGTGATGAAATCGGAGCTTCCAGACCGATTGAGACATTTTCCCCCCAGAAGCTTGAAGCTTTGTTCTCTTCGTGTTTAGGTATTTAGCTCAAATAACGGTATGTAAGTTGATCATCACATTGAAAGATGTAATTTAAGGGATATTGTGTTATTAGTCTTATTTTTAATATTATTTCTATTATTTTTATCACTCAAAGTAAAAAGAGACGTTCATAGGGAATAAACTATAAATATCATTGAATTGAAAACCAAGTTCACAAAAAAAAAAAAAAAAAAAAAAACAGAATTACACAGAGAAAATAAAATATGGCATAACAAAGAAAATAATGCTAAAACAATGAACAAGGTTATAGCATACTAACTATTGTTTGCTATCATTACATAACTAAGGCTATAACTAAGATAAAAAAAAAGGAAAATTGTTAAATTGATTTTTTCCAGTATTTCGGATATTGAGTTTTCTTGCCATGAAAGTTATTATGAAGATCTACAGCCAGTGGCGATGGTTGGGAGACCCACATTGGTATTGTTATCGTAATCTTTCCAGAAAATAAAATGAAGATAGTGAACGATGTTGATACCAAGACGGGATGAAAATCATAGGAACCGCAGTAAAATGTATGGGCACAAGAGGAAGGAAACTAATATGAAAGGTTAAAAAAAATAAAATAAAAAAGAGCAAAGTAAATCAGGAAAACCAATCCACCACAACATGGAAGATATCATGTTTAGAGGATCAACTGAATATTTTGAAAGAAAGCCTCTGCTTCAAAATCAACACAGGCTTCGCCTAGTGTCCTTACTTCTGGTTTTCCTGCTCATCTTATTGATCATTAATGCTATCGTGGAAGTGTTCTTTGGTGCTTTTCAAAGAGGCTTTCACATCACAATTTTCGTTTCATATTTATAACAGCGAGATCATTTTAATATCATCTTGGTTTCTTTTGCATATCTGGAGCAATTTTTTTGGTTTTATGTCTTCTGAGGCTTACCATTAGTTTTGTACAAAAGAAAAAATTGCATTTCGGTGGTTATAGGTTGCTTTTCTTCGTAGGACTTTTTTTATGTCTATTCTGTATTTACCCCGTAACAAAACTGACGATTTCTGATATACGAGTATTTACCCATGCTGTCAAATGGCTAGCATAATTTAAATTACCATAATTTTTTTATATTTCATCATTGCCAAAGCGCGCCAGAAAGAGATAGGGCTTTTAACTGCCCCTTATAACTATGATAGATCCTGTAGAGAAAGTTTACATATATCTCTTATTTGTAATTCGATTTAGGCTAATGCTTATTTTTTCAGTTTAATTTTACTTGTTTACCTTTAAAGCGTTTTGAATTCTTCTGGAATTCGGGCTGAACAACAATATTAGTTAATTTGAAAAGTATAAGTGCAACAATATTAGAGTTTTTTTAAATATGTTGTTGGAGATAAAGTTATGTCCGATGTGTTGTTTCTCCAAGAGGATAATTTCGTCACACCTCGCTCCACCCCCCACCCTCCACCCCTAAAATGCAGCCCCTCTTAATAATCGACTTACTTATCTCGCCCGGCAGATATTTCAATGGCTGGTTACGTTGATATTATTATGACCCAGCTATATATATATTCGTCAATAACCGGAATATTATATTTAGGTTCGTTGTTTCGTATTTGTTCAGTACCTCAATATCTACTATATCAAAACTGGGAACTGATCAAACTTCTCTGAAATGAGAAATCAAACCATATATTTACTTATCAGATAGATTGATGTTAAATAGATAGGCTTGATTTGACGTTTTTAATATTTTTATTAGTATATATCAGCGTTTGAACCGTTGAAATAGATTTTCCGTAATAGAAAATCCTTTTTGAAAAAAAAAGGGACTAGACAGAAGAGGGAGAGACAAAACCATTTAGGAAACTACTACGAGAAGGAAACTTCAAGATGGATGAAGATTTATTAAATTTAAATAAATGGACTGCTATTTATTCTCTGGCCTTTCCCTCAATTTCTAGTGACTACATTAGAATGATATACCGAGTGTTTTAGTAGCAGGTTTTATGAGCTATAAATGGCATTATTTGTAATTTCAAGTGCTTATGTTTTCAATCATTTTATAGAGATGGTAATCACATGCATATTTCCATACATTTTCTGCTTCTTTTAACAGATTGAGGTTTCTTCAGGAGTAATCCTGGAGACATTGAAAAGTAAAAGAAATTCTTACTATATTATATGGGCCCCTTAGACATGCTAAAATCTTCGATAAACTCTTAATAAGCGTGAAGCAAAACCACATCAGAGTCGTTTAGGAATTGAATAATTACAGATGAGTAACGTTTCTTTTAATTAAGGAAGGAACATCGGCTTTTAAGCGACCTTCTTTCAGTTACACGGCTTAAATTGGAATATAATTTCTGATCCCGGCCTTCGTGAGTGAAAGGAGTTTTTACTCGTTCACAACGAGTTGATGAATGGGGAAGTGGGAGGGAGTTTGATCTTTAACTACCAATGGCCTCCTCACTATTTGTAATTTGGGTCGGTGCCCCTTCATCACAATAACATTTTCTTCCTTATTCGAGAAGACAATTTTACTCGTGTTATTTTCGTCTTCATTCGATATTTCTCATGATTTGGTTAGTATCGTTCGTTTTTCTGTGGTTTAACTTCAACTCGCTCATCTGACAAGCGAAGGGTCTGGATTCGATACACATGGTGTCTCTGTTGCCAGGAACAAAAGAATCATATACCTGGTAGACAGCACACTTCAGTGAGTCGCAGGTGGAGGTGATCACGGGTCCACGGAAATTATATGATTTAGAAATAGAAATAACAAGGCTTCAGATGTACATCATTCACAATAACGACGCGGTAATATTATATTATATATTTATATATATATATATAATATATATATATATATATATATATATATATATATATATATGTATTGATATATGTATGTATTGTATGTAATATATATATATATATTATATATATATATATATATATATATATATATATATATATATATATATATATATATATATATATAATATATATAGATATATATATATATATATATATATATATATATATATATATATATATACATACATACATACATACAATGTTACGCTCATTATTAAATTGCCGATGATTGAAAATCGGCAATAGAAATGCCTATTATTGAGAATGAGCAAGCGATTTGCCGATTATATAAAATCAGCAATTTTTCTTTTTCTTTGCCTAGTATTTAAAATCAGCCGGGTTCAAAAACTCGGCAAGACCCCATTTTGCCGAATATTGATAAATCGACTATATACCATCTGTAATTAATGGGTGAAGAAATTTTGTAAATAGAATATAATATGTTGACACTATTTTTAACTTTTAATGTTTTATCCTATTCTAATCTATTTTGTTAATGGCAGTTTGGCCATTTATAAGTAAGTTTTAGTAGCCTAATGCCTTGTTACTATCACCAACAATTGTTATCAACTTGTAAATAGGAGTGAAGGTGTGAAGTGAAACATACGGTACTCATGATAATCTCTCGACAAATACGTAGATTAGTTACGGAATCTTTTCATTCTTTACAACAGTTCTTGGCGAATATCGAATAATCCTCATGGCTTCAGCGATGGAAGTAAAAGAAAATTTCGAGGCAAGGTTACGGACCATCGTTGAAGGAAAAGGGAAGAACACAAGACTGTTCTCGCTTGAAAAAGTGAAAGATATTATATCAAGGTTATCAAAGGATCTAGAAAGTGATGCTATCACCACTATTGATTATAACTATCATTCAAGATATGAGATTCTTAAGGTTGGTGAAACGGAATGTTTGATAAACAAAAGAACGGATGGGGAAGATCATTATAAAAACGTAGCAGCTGTTTGAGGAAGTGATGGTGCAATAGAAAAGGCACATAAAGATGCTGGTCATGGTGGCGAGAAGAAAACTTTATTTGAAGTTAAAAAGAAATGGTCTAACATAACTATGGAATATTGTAACCTGTTTATTAACTTTTGTGTAGAGTGTCTATTTAAAAAAGAGTCGGAAGCAACCACAAAAGGGCTTTTCGTGAAAGCCAATGAGAAGCCACTCATTTTTTTTTATCGTGAGGTGCCAAATTGATCTAATAAATTTTCAGTCACTTCCTGATGGGGATTATAAATACATCCTAACTTACGTTAATCATTTTAGCAAATTTTGTGTGTTAAGCCCACTTAAATCTAAAAGAGCAGAAGAGGTAGCTCAGACACTTCTACCTGTGTTTTTAACATTCGGTGCTCCCGCAGTACTGCAAAGTGACAACGGTAGGGAATTTGTGAATT
>NC_061097.1:64297472-64307472 GCF_015104395.2 Macrobrachium nipponense | reverse complement strand
AAATTGTTGTCTTATAGTCCCCACTGCCACTGGTATTATGAAAATCATTTTCTCCAATAACAATTACGAGGATTTGTTGTCCTTAACATTTTACCATATTTTGCATATTTGACGTTTTCATTTTAAATATACAAAAATTGCATTTAATTTTGGAAGTTCTTTATTCACTATTGCCTGAGCGTTAACAAATTTTATACCTAGGGTTGAAGTTTGTATCATTATTTTTTTATGATTTTGTCAAAAACTTTACATTTGTTCATTTATTCTCTTTCATTTTCTTTCAAGATTTATCCTATTTATTCTCCTGCCTCATATACCTGATTTATTTTTCGATTGAATTTTGCTTTTTAATAACTTTACTTCCTCCGTTTAAATATAAAACAAGTCGCAACTGTATCCGTACAATTGTCTCGCCAAAATTTATTTGCAAAAGGTCCTTTCTTCTGAAAGGCAAGCAATAAACTGCAGTAAGTTGAAAGTCCAAAATTTGGTTCAAGAAGTCATCATTCACACATACGTGTGTTACTGACACGGAAGCTACTCTGGCTTATTCGCGAGAGATATTCATCTGATTGCTGTTTATTGAGGAAGAGAGACTGTACTCCCTCCTCCCTCCCCGCGGCTCTATTGATATTCCACCATTGGCCCTATAGTAGGAAGGTTCCTTGTTACTATTTCTCTCCCCACATTTAAGGGGATCATTCCCTCCCCATTTGTCAAAGTTTATGCCGGGTGCGGGGCTATAATCCCCACGTTCTATCAACAAATACCTGGGTCCTGATTTTTCGAACTAAAAATGTAGTGGAATGCCATAAACAAAAATTATATTACTAAACTTCAAATAAATGATGAGGAAACACCTTCATAAATAGACCCATAAGAAATGGGAACTAACCAGGAAAGAAGAAAAAGGATAAATGGGTAAATAAGTAAAAATGATTGTTCTCTTGCTCTCTCATTTCCATTCCTAATGCATCTGCATTCCCGCTGTGAGAGAACGCACAGCATTCCAAGAGTTTACCGAGAATTTCAGCGACAAAGGGAAGGATTTTCGCAGATTCACTGAAGGCGGGAATGCTGATTCCATGTTGAAGCTAGATGGCAGTCACTGCATAGAGAGTATAAACAAGAAGCCTTCGTTTAACGCAATTTTATTAACACGCTCCGTGATTCTGTTTAATTCATATCAGTTTAAAAGAGTCTTTGAGAGTATGCTGCCTTAATTAAAGACTCCTCACTACTTTCTCAGGTTAACTGAATTGCATTGCATTTCCATGTGTATGTATATTCCTTTGCTGATGTTTTTCCCTTACACATTTGTTATTGGCCTTTTTTAACACTTGGATTCTATGCAGCATAAGGCTACGTTCACATAGACAGCGTAGGAGGCAAGAACGGACTCAACGAACGTGTTTCTGGAAAGCGAAGGTGTTCATTCGCGCAGACACCATTCTGTAATTACTCAAAATTCGAAAGAGCGATGTCTACATTTAATGTACACATTTGAGTCATTGATATGCAACAGCCAGCTAGTCTGTCATTTTTATTTTGATTATTATAGCAAAAGTGATTTTTTTCTATTTTATTTTAAAATTCACAATATATTATTCGTAGGAAACCAATAAGACTTTATAGGTTGAAGATTCATTTCTTATGCAAACATTTATGCGCAATTATTTCCTTTAAACAATTTTCTATCTTTTTCAGGTTGTTTTATTTTTACAAATAAAACAATCATGTCTCTCAGTCAATTTAAATATGCACAAAATGTTTCAAGCATGCGTTTACGATTAGTTTTGTAAATATTTGAAGAAGTCTCATTCATCTTATGATCTCGCCAATGAATTCGGCCTCTCTCTCTCTCTCTCTCTCTCTCTCTCTCTCTCTCTCTCTCTCTCTCTCTCTCCTACTTTCAAATGTTGATCAAGAATAGAGGCAAGTAATTATAGGCTGTGAGTCTAACATCACATATGAAAGGGTAATGAAGAAAAATATTATGAAACATTTAATGAAAAATAATTTGTTCAATATACAACAACATGGTTTAGTACCCGGAAAAATTACGCAAACCCAACTGTTAGTCCACCGTGAGAACATATATAAAAATAGGATAAACGGAAAAGAAACAGATGTGGTTTACCTGGACTTTGCAAAACTTTTGATAAGGTAGACCATAATATATTAACGAAGAAAATTAGAAAACATAATATAGGGGACAAAGTAGGAAGATGGATAAAAACATATTTACAAAACAGAAAACAAATAGTGATTGCAAACGATGAGAAATCGGATGAAGCTAAGGTTATGTCCGGTGTGCCACAAGGTACGGTGTTAGCTGCATTGCTATTTGTTGTTATAAGTGCAGACATAGATAGTAATATTAAGGACTCGGTAGTGAATAGTTTCGCTGATGATACAAAAATAAGTAGAGTAATTACTTGTGATGAAGATAGGAACTCGCTACAAAGAGACCTAAACAAAATATATGAATGGGCAGAGGTAAATAAGATGGTATTTAGATTTGTATCAACAAATTATGGAGATAAAGAAGGAATGCTATATTCATATAACGGACCTAATAACGAAACAGTCACAAATAAGGAAACAGTTAAAGACTGCAATGATCAAACACCAATAATATTGGCAAAATGAAAAGCAAAAATTCGAGTGTTGTTACGGCACTTCAAAACAAGAAAAGCCGAACACATGATTATGCTTTATAAAACGTATGTACGTAGTCCACTTGAATATTGCAATATGATATGGTACCCTCACTACCAAAAGGATATTGCACAAATAAAGAGTGTACAAAGGTCCTTTACAACTAGAATAGAAGAAGTTAAGGATCTTGACTACTGGGAAAGACTACGATTTTTAAAATTATATAGTCTAGAAAGGAGAAGAGAACGCTTCATGATACTACAGACATGGAAACAGATAGAAGGAATTGCCGAAAACATCACGGAGCTAAAAATATCAGGAAGAACAAGCAGAGGTAGAGCAATAGTGCCCAAAACTATACCAGGAAAACTAAGGAAAGCGCACAGGATATTAATCCACCTTGCACCAGCATCGACAATGCAGTTTCTATCCAATGCGTTGGCAGCTCATCTGAGGAACATATCAGGAGTGAACGTAGATGTGTTTAAGAATAAGCTAGAGAAATATCTAAGCTGCATCCCAGACCATCCAAGATTAGAAGATGCAAAATATACCGGAAGATGCATTATCAATTCTCTGGTAGACATTGGAGGTGCCTCACACTGAGGAACCTGAGGAAACCCGAACGGGCTGTAAGGTCTGTAAGGTAAGGTAAGGTCTCTGCAGTTGTTCTTATCAAAACTGTATTGAACTGAATACAGAATTATATCTGTAGCATTCCAAAAAGCCACGTCCATCTTTATACATGTTTGCATTTGTTTCTGTTCTAAAGAAAAACAGATCTGCTTTTATAATCTAAAGGATCGTTGATATTCTTTGTTTAGAACAAAATCATGGTGCAAAGGCTAGTGGGGTTATGAGGAAAATGTAACCATTTAAAACAAATTTTATTTTTATCATAATGCAAAACAAAATTCTGCTATATCTTTTTTTTACAACCCATTGGTACTGAGCAAGGAAAATATGAAGGCAATTGTTATTCTTAAATTCAAGTAATGTAATCATTACCCTGGTTAACAGATTTTCATTTTCAACCTCCACTTCCAAGATGGAACAATGAAACAAGAGATAACTTCTATGAGAATAAACTCTATCTTTCATCAAAGACCACCACTTTCTTTAAAAGGAAGGATCACCCATACGAGGTTACTCGTGTTCTTCAAAATCAGCTTTTCCGCCCTTGAAATAACCAGCTAAAGTGCGGGCGCGCTTACACACACACACACACACAGGTGCAAGGGCACCTATGTCACTGGTCACGGAATTACTTAAGCATGATACATGAAAGGTGAAATTAAACTTCCGATAGTATGATGATTAAACAGTTTAAATTAAAAGGAAAATTCAATGGAGAATCTGTGCTATAATTGTCGATGATAACACGGAAACTGCAAACAAGTCAGTCTTTCATAATATGTATTATAAGGTTACTAGAACCGACAACCAATGCTAGAATCAGCATGCTCTCGGGTTCTTTGGTCTTGAAGAAAATAAACATCATTAAGAACAACAACAGAAGCCACAGCATCAACTACTTCAGTACTATCCGAACTAAACCATAGGTTAAATTTCAAAAATTTAATTTAATATTCTTCCCAGATCATGATATATAACTGGAATATTTTCACTATTCTAATATCCGGCATTAATTAAAGATAAAAAACAAGCTTTTCCTTTACCCAAAATAGGGTCTGCCAAGTTTTATGTCAGAATCTTTACACTAAGGTGAGTGTTGCCTCTCTCCTCTTGAGGAGAGAAAGGATATACCTAACGTCAGGTGGAAATTTCAGGGTTTCTCAGACTCAGAGTTCCGTCATAACTGAAATCTGCGTTTATTACATAAGGGATGATATTTTCCTAATACCTTTGTCCTACCTACCGGTGATATCCGATTGTCTTCATTGTTTTCCTTTTTACACAAAAATATTGAAACAGAAGCATATCAATGTACATACAATAAATGCTACTTCCTTCCCCCACCAGCTGCTGAATTGAAAACCTCCAGTTCATCAGCCTGGACTCCCATACACGAGTCCCATCTCCAAAACACTGGATTAGCTTCAATAACGACAGCTGTTTAAAAAGCTTCTTTGATGAATCTTTTGCCTCTCGACATATCAATCATGCCAATCACAAACTAAAAGCACAGATATAAGAAAATGAAACAAAGTTGTAATATCCTTGATCATTATCAGTTTCTGTTTCTCTATGACTCATAACATTCATCAGTCGTCTTTTCTATTGATTAACAGGCAGATGATCATAATTTGAAAAAGGGGAAAAAAATACAGAGTTAAAATGCGAAATAATAAGTTCGGAAACAAATAATGATTCTGCCATTTGAGTGTTCATCTGGCTGGAGAAAATATTCAATAGAAGAGCACAACCGATTGCAGTAAGTTCATGATACGTTTCTACTTCCAGGTGATGCAGGGGTTTGTTTAGTTGTTTTCTCAACGGCCATAAAAGAAGCAGGCAAATGTTCCCTTGCTAAAAGCATGTTGCTCCCCCAGCTGCAAAGAACTTCCTTAAAAGGATCTTTATTACGTATGGGTAATATTGAGTATTTTTAAAATTCATCCGAAACATTTGGAAGCTCTTTGCATTGAAAATGAATTAACTTCCTAAAATCCTCATTTTCTATGGCAGTCCTTTCCGTTCATAAATGATGTTCCTGAGAAAACACTTATTCTTTAGAAGACTTCCATTAAAAACACTAAATTTCAAAGTTCTTTTTGTTCTCCGCCTTTTATATTTAAAAGTAAAAGTACATACGGGATGATCTAATCTGAAAAAAATACTATTTTCAAATGAAAATTATACTGATATGAACTTATTTGATATTGCCTCACTTTAAATATTTTCTTTATTAAAACGAAATTTTATCAAGTCTTAATCTTTTAATGACGTTATATCCATTTTGAAACAAAAGAGTCTTTAAAGTGTTCATCATTCAGGGTAAATATATTCATGGTCCGTTTTGCGCTTTCTTCGCTAAACAAAGTTCGTCTCGTAATTATCTTTTATTTATTTCATAGTTTCAGGTACCATTCAGGCCCAGTTTTATACAAAATGACAGAAAATCTACTGTAAATATATCTTTGAATAAGAATACTCTCTCTCTCTCTCTCTCTCTCTCTCTCTCTCTCTCTCTCTCTCGTCTCTCTCCTCTCTCTCTCTCTCTCTCTCCTTTTCTATATATTTATTGCAGAGGGCCTAGAGCCCTAGATATTGAGGGATGTTCCATTCTCTGGGACATTACTCTTACCTGCTCCCTAGATGGTCCTGACTCGACCCTTTGCCCGTCATGTAATTTCACCTTATAAACCACATAGACTCTGTGTTAAAAGAAAGATTACTGTTAAAAAATGTCACACATACATACATACATACATACATATATATATATATATATATATATATATATATATATATATATATATATATATATATATATATATATGTATGTATGTATGTATGTATGTATGTAGGTATGGTGTTATTATATATATATATATATATATATAATATATATATATATATATATATATATATATATATATACATGCAAAAATCACAGTAGATGAACGTGACTTTCATTAAAAAAGGGAATTCTTCGCAATTTTTTTGGATAGGCTTGTCAATAGAAAGCCTTGAGATCCAAGTACAAGAAATATAAAGGAATGATGATGTCTAGTAGTGTAAAACGAACCTGGGTTACCGTAATCACGACGAGGTCACGTTCCCGACCTGTCTACGACAACGTGACCTTGCCATGATTATGGTAAACCCGAGTTCGTTTCCACCCTACCAGACAAATCAATAATTTCTTCATATCTCTTGCATTTTGATCTGAAGGCTTTGTATTCACAAGCCTATCCAAAAAAGCCGAAGAATGTGAGATGTTAAAAGGTATTGTAACTAATATATATACATACACACACAACATATATATATATATATATATATATATATATATATATATATATATATATTATATATATATATATATATATCTATAATATTATAGATACTATCAGGGGAAGAAAAAAACAAAAAAAGGTCTGCATGAAGACTATTGAAAGAAAGGAAACTGAGCAAAAAAAAAAAAAAAAAAAAAAAAAGTGCTAACAAAAATAAAGTAAACCGAAGCTGAGAAAGTAGCCCTTCGCCATACGAGCTCATACGCCGGACGCTTTTTTCTCTTATTGTAAATTCGAGCTGATCCTCTCTTCAGACAGGGGAGAAAATTCTGTCTTATTTCGGTTTCCAGGCAGACTAGAGTCCAGAGGTTCGATAAGCCATCCCTGAATTATTCCCTTGCTCTATAACGGCTTTTAGCTCGTAGAATTTTTTGTTTTCTTTTCTGTTTAAGGTTAGACCTCTTCAAGGCTTTTTCCCTGAATATATGTCGGTCCCAATCCCTGTTTTGCAACAACTACTGAAGTCCAGTGTGTGTGTGTGTGTGCGAAGATAGGTACTATGTCGCACCTCTAAGTAAATGGGGATACAGTCCACAATAATGCAGAATCATTCTGTAGCTTTCAAAAACATTTATTTCTTGCACATTACCTTAAAGCTTTCGACCATCAGCTGTGGTCTTGTTCACTAAAAAGTGATATATAGATTCGAGGAACTGACATGTAGGAGCACAAAAAGACTTTTCTTATGAAAGTATTTGAAACAATAAAGATTAGGTAACAAGCTAATTAACTATAATTATCTATGAACAGGTGGTTCAACCACAGTCCTTTCCAGAATTCGTCTTGATCTTCATGGCGGGATGTTTCTGTTGTCAACTGCTTTTTTCTATGCTGGTTGGGTGGTTTATTCGAGAAATTACCTGACTACTTTCATGAATTTCTGGAATAAGCTCCTTGGTTGTCTGAACACTTCATGACTAGAATGCGAGACGTAATATGACGCATCTACGAAAAGTAAATTTGGCCACACTGAAAACCATAAAATTTAATATGAAGTAATAAATTATTACTATTAAGAAAAAGCAAGCAAAATAACCAGAAATATAAAAGAAAATAAATAAATGGAAAAAAGTTACAAGCTAACTGAACCCAGCAAATACAAGAGAAGACAGAGATCGTGTTGCTTATCATTCTTAATGAGATTTTAATAATGGTTTTGAAGAGAACTTTTTTTCTCTTTTCTCCTATGCCTCACACACACGCGCGCGCGCGCACACACACGTGTGTATATATATATATATATATATATATATATATATATATATATATATATATATATATATATATATATATATACATATATATGTGACATCTTAAAAGACCCTGGACGTAAACCAAGGCTTTGGTTCGTTTTTAACATTTATGTTTCATTCTACGATAATAAGAATGATTTTCGTCAGTATGTCAGGAAACGTAACAACACGCATGTTTCATGTACAGAAAATTATAAAGAACGAGATATTTTTATTCTTTTTTCAGCCCAAAATAAATAAATAAATAAATAACAGAGTACCTGCACTATTGAAGTGGTAGTAAAAAGTCCTTCAAGATCTAAACTTAATGCGTCCTGGCCAAGAATCGACATTGTCCGTAACAAAGAATTCGAATTGCGTGGAAACAAGTGTATTTTCCCGTTCTATTCTGTAAGTACGGACTGTGAAAAGTACCCATGAAGATCTTTGCACGTAGAGCACAAATAAATAGCTATTAGTGAAACAGATTTTGGAGATCCGATGATATATAGAAAATTGGCTATTGAGTAATGAGTGACAAAATATCTGGGAGATAGGCAACATGATGGACAACATCTGTAAAATACAAGCATATACACATATGGATCTATTACAGTGACAAAGCAGCATTGAGGGGGGCAGGACTTTAAAGCTGAACATTCACGAGAAAATGAAATTGGAATCAGTTTTACTAACGACGAGGATATGGAACTGCAGAAGGATTAAAAAAGAGTTAAAATTGAGTCATATAAAGAGAAAAACTATATCAGAGGGAACTCGAAGAATATTTTTTAATAGGAAATGATAAAAAAAAAGGAAAAACTAGTAAAAAGTTTATTAAAAGGACACGGGCAGTAAATGAAACGAGCAAGAATCTATTAACACTGATGAGAAAGAGGAACGTTCTCTCTTAGTATGAAGTACAATGAGCAATTCACCATGAATATATACCACAAGTCAGTAACGAAAAAATTCACAAATAAACAAAAATTATCAGAATGGGACGTTTTCAGCATCATTACCACCACCATAAGAGAGAGAGAGAGAGAGAGAGAGAGAGAGAGAGAGAGAGAGAGAGAGAGAGAGAGAGAGGTTTCTGATAACTCATTTGTTAGGGGATGTATCAGCCATCGACTGACAATAATGTTTGCGATATAACTAAGTTTAGTATTAATAGAGGCTTTCTATATTTCTGGAAGTTGATTCTAATAAGGTGCTCTCCTCTCTCTCTCTCTCTCTCTCTCTCTCATCTTACCATTACATCTTACCGTTACATTTGCACCCAAGTAAGTCTGTGAAACACTTCAAATAACTCTGAAACCAATATAGTTATTTCTATAGCTTCCATTCTAAGACACGGTATTCACGATCAGTTTCACCTGTCAGTCCACCTGTCTGTTCATCGAATCTGGGCGCTAAACTTACTTGTAGACGACGGTTTGTGGGGTGAATCAGTCCGCTCACCAGAACTGATGAACTGGTGGCGTTACCTAAAGTTATTTCGACCGACTGACAGTGATTGCATGCGTGGACGGGTAACCAACAATTCAATGACAGTTCGCCGGTGGATTTCGCCTGGAATGAATCTCAGCTTCTCGGACCAGATTATAAATAGACTATGTATAAGCCTAATTTAATTCATTGTTAGATACTGCGGAACTATTTGTAGACCATTGTGAGTCCAAATCACATTTTTTCTATTATTTCCATGTGATACAGGCAAATAAGCCTAGGCCAGTCTCCTGTCTTTTTATGAAAGCTGTTACTATTGAAAGTATGCTTCATGAATGTTGTACAACAATTGACATCTCTCTTTAATAGTCAATATTTAGACCATACTCGATTACGACTTTTTGTTTCTTTCCTACTTTTAAGTGGATCGCCACAGTAGCTTGTCGATGTAGCTCCACCTCGTTTTCAGCCAGTGAGTTTTTCCCATTGCTGCCATATAGCGTTGTCACTACGAAGACTAGGCGAGAACTGAGGCAATGACCGCAAATTGACGGTCCGTTCTACTCTTCTCATGTGGACGCTCATCCGTTGAGGCTGTCATGGGTGAACTGAGGGGTAAACCTGATCGTGAATACCTGTCCTAACAAGCCTCCTGGATCTTTCTGGCTTTTC
>NC_061097.1:64279972-64292472 GCF_015104395.2 Macrobrachium nipponense | reverse complement strand
TGATTCTACTCCCTTTGTTTTTTCTCCATCTCGCCTTCTGCAATAGAGGAGTCACCGAGGAAGGTTGCTAATCTCGCAGTATTATCTATGAGATGTATTATATAGCATGAAGCGTGTCTATTCTATATACGCATGAATATTATTGACAAGGAATTTTTGCATAAAAAAAATAACAGAAACTCGGGATTCTGCAGCGTCCGAAAAATGTTAAATAAAATAGTAACAGAATGTTTATAGATAATAAATAATCGAAATAAAATCCAGGGAATTTTTAATAGGGCGTCCAAAATATTATATATATCTCCTTTTCTGATTCGGTGAAGAATAGTTTGTTTATGGCACATTTTACGCAGTATAAAAATCAATTTCTTACACCCATTAAAAATAGTTTAATATTATCGTGTTAAGACTACAATTAATTCAGATCATGTCCGGAAAGAAAACTATGATATATTATTATGGTAATCCTATATACTCCTGAAACCTTTGCAAAAATAAAATTCGTAATTTCTACCGGAAAGTTAAACTCTGGCATGAAAAGCCATAATTTTTCTATGCCTTCAATATCTTTTAATAAATTCCATAAGACATACCAAAAATGCTCGTTCTTTGACTGGTTTGTATGCAGACGTTCATTCATGTCAAGCAATTTTGTATGAAAAGCAGACTAAAAATACGTGGTCAAGCCATTGTTTAAAAATGCCGTAAAAAAAAATCTCCCCCTACTAAGCAATATGATATACTCCTGTGGAACGTATGATAAATAAAGCAGTGCAGCAACATCCGGATTTTTTTTCTTTTTTCATTTTACGTTCTGTTTTCTTTAGAAATGCCTAGATTATCCTTAGCGTACATTTGTTCCGCCATAAAGAGAATGCAGCTGTGGTTACAAAGGTATTTTGTGAGGCTTTGGTTATTCTTTAATTGACTGTCATATCTCACCGGTTTTTCGCCTTTGTTGTTCAGTTTGCCATTTTCCTTTCATGGTCCAGTTCCCTTGTGCTAAGTTGCTATAATTCTCGAATTCATTCCCTTTGATCTTTTATTTTATTTATTTAACAAGAAATTATCTTTAATGAAATTTTTACTTACTTTTGTATAAGCATCAGGATTTGTAAAATTCTTTTTCATTTGATCAAAAGAGATTCCCCACGTGTAGAGAGATAATTTACTTCCATTTTAAATGCGTAGTATTTCTGTTCGAGAAGTAATTAACGTTACATATTTTTACTCACTGAACGGAAAAGAAGCAAAATCTTTAATGCAAATATCTATAATTTTGAGGCTCATGTATTCTGTATGGAGAAAATCCAGGAGGTGATATTCTATGGCTTTGTTTTAAATCTAGCTTTAGCCTAGAATTATGATGGACTCATATATCGAGTTCGAAGTTGTTATTTCCAGTATTATAGTATAATTCACAAACTTTTCCGAGATATCACTTCCTGATTTCATCAGTCTCCACACTGGATATAAAAAGAGAATATAGCAACCTAACTCATTTTAACCGATGAACTTAAGGCATTAGTACAAACTTATTTGAAAACAGAAATGCCAGATAAAACAGGAAGAGATGCAAAAAAAAATAGAGGTAAATCAAATTAAATGGAATTTAAGTGAAAATTCAAAATAGCCAAAAAATTTCCCTCCAATATTCATCCCTTTCGTTTTAAAGTCACACCAGATCCTGATGGACAAAAAAAGAGGTCAGTAAATTTTCTCTCCTTGAGAGAGAAGATGGTCGGCTGTAGGTGGTGGCGGGTGTACGGCGAGGGTCTCGTAGATTACGAATGGATAAAGAAAGAAAAAAAAAAGACAGAACTCAGAATGTGAAGGTACTCGGAAATAACAACCTCAGAAAAAGAAAGTTTAACGCTTTTAAGCAAAGAGATGCAGATCGTATTGTCAGTCCTCACTGTCGCATTACAATCAACTTTATTCTTGCCTTGAACATGCTTGTATGAACCAGTAAGCAAAAAATTTTTCAACAACAATCGTAATGAAATGGTCAAAGAGACCTTTAACGATCTGAGATGTAATAAAATATCAAGATGAATATAACATGGGTCCTGGGTATGGTGCCCCTGACAAATATTGTAGAATAAGATAACAGCATGACTTCTTCTTCTTATTATTATTATAAAGGATTAGTTTATTCAGACCTCTGAGCCTAACTACGGCTCTTCTCGGGCTGGTTATACAGCATGACTTGAATGATCATAAAATTGTATACACTGAAACTTGAAGAATGGAGAGAGAAACGTTACATCTTAACAATTATAAAAGAATGATAGATTCTAGTACCAAGAATAATCGGAAATTCATATAAATGTTCTGTCATATAAAATAATCGTTTCACTGGTGTTTCGTGCAGATCATAGCATCCTACCAGCCACAACGACTGTCGCTTCTCCGAGTTATTTCAGGCATATGAACAACGACTCTCGTTACCGTCATAATAAGGGAGTTTGGATGGAGAGCAGAGAGAGATGACGGAGACCTTGCCTTTGAAGCTCTGACCTTTGCGAAATTGCAATATGATGCATCGCAGCCGACAAGGAGAGTACTAGTCAGTCAAAGAAGGTGGTGTTTCATACTGCAAAATTTTTACAATCATAATTCATCTGTTATGATTTCAGTATTATAAATTAACGATGACACAACTAGTCATCGACTTCGAAAATGCTGTGAGCTTTCAATATTTCTAAATAAAAATGCAATTTGTTTTCAAAAACAAAATATTTTCATCATTTATCCATGGAGGGCGGGAATACAAATATTTGCCAAAAAAGTTTTACAACTTGCTCATTCGATGGAAAATAAGGATGAACGCAACCTTTCAACGAAAACCATGACTGATTGTTCTCTTTTTTTTATTTTATTCATTTTAGTTTTCTGTAAAAGAAAACTATTGAGATGGCTCTGTCAGTCCGTCCTCATTTTTCTGTCCGTCCTTACATTTTAAAAACTACTGAGGCTAGAGGGCTGCAAATTAGATGTTGATCATCCACCCTTCAATCATCAAACGTACCAAATTCCAGCCCTCTAGCCTCTGCAGCTTTTATTTTATTTAAGGATAAGGTTAGCCATAATCGTGCGTCTGGCAATGATATAGGACAGGTTACCACTGGCTACCACCGAAAGACAGATCTAGATTCGGTGGCCGTGATTATACAATGTACAGAAAACCCGATTGAGCCGAAGACCGCCACTTTTTTTTAATTAATTAATTAATTTACTTTTTAGGCCACACTCATAAAAAAAATTAACCATTTAAGCAGTTTTAGAGGAGACCTGTTTTCAAATTCGCTAAAATAGTTCTCAGTGGCTGATAAAGCAGAATAAATGAACAAAACAGAAACTCATTAACCACCTTTGCAAAATAATAAGCAAAGAAATGCAATGTTTCATCACATACTAGAAGCAAAACCAGATAAAAAGCTGAAAGCGTATAAAATGTGAGCACATTTCAGATTTTCAGTTATGAAAGAAGTGACCTTGGCGAATCCGAGATTTTTCCAAATAACGTCCGACATTCATAGGCAATTTGTTACATTATCTCGTTACCCAGTAGCACGTGGGTGTGAAATTTAAAGAAAATTTTCGATTATAATGATAAGGGCGGTTTTTACTCCAGTAAACTGTTCCAAATGGTTTTTAAAGGTGCAATTTCTTTATTTTCATCGTCTTTTGTCCATTTTGTCAGTTTTTATTAGTGAGCTATTCATTTTAACTGAAATAATTTTTTCGCGGTTATGCAGGAAAGGTTACATACATGTCATACTTACATTAGAATGTGAGCGACAGTCCTCTCATAGTTTCATAGTAGGAGAAAAAACAATTTGTAGAATATGATCATGAAAGTTCCCTCAAACATTACTGCTCATGGTAGCTGACAATTTTATCGTTTCAGCCTCTTTCGGTCCCGAAGGCATTACCAGAGGTATCTGGCGTAAAGCAAAGGCAAGATCTGGGACGAGAAGGTCCCTTGGCAATCCAGCCTTGGAAGTTCCCACGGCCCATCCGGTCCCCTTGTAGGTTGGAGATAGACGTAATGACTTGCGCCACCAATAGCGTAGCTCCATATTTTACATCATAATATCGGATTTATGAGAAAGAAATATGCAATTACTGAAAGAAAAATTCACTGATTTTAGTTAAAGCCAGCCTGGGGACATCTCCGTGATGAAGGTAACAGATATTGAGCGATAACACGGGTATAGTGCTCGTAACATAAAATATAAAGGCTATGGAAAGAATAAATAAAATAAATATAACAAAGAAATAATAAAGCTTTTAAGAACTACAATTCTCTCCCACGTTATCGTAAAATCAAATCAACGTAATTCAAAAATCCCTGTCCGTGTTTAAACAACATCGGAACCAGGTCTTTCTATATCAAATACCAATGTATGCTTTTCCTTAATTTAACAGTGATTTTAACTTCTTTTTCACGCACTATCCGATATCACTCGATGCAACCTTGTGGTCATTTAGGCTCCCGTATACTGATTTATAGTACATAAACGACAACAATAGGTTTTGGTCTTAATAAAATAATTAGATGCTCATAAAAATAATTTAGATGAATAAATTATATAAGAAAATTCGACGAGTAGCTGTGAAATTAACTAAAACGATTAATTGATATTACGTCACATCAAGATTGAAGATATGTATAGCGGTGAAACGAAATGGGAGAGATTCACAAATAAAATAAACAGGCAAAATTTTTGCTTAACGTCAACATTGAAAAGCAAAGCTTTGATAAAAGTGGTCAGAAAGCTACTGGTAAAAGGTATTACAGGGATCAAATTATTTATAAAGGACCTTACGACAAAGGTAACACTGCCATCGTAATATATCCAAGTACAATAAAATAAGTTAATAGAAGCGCCATTCGTAGTGTGCTTGCAACACACTACATAATCTAGTCTCTGTTTTTGAAAAGGAAATAGAAAGCGAAATCATTCCACGTATATTGCTAATGTTTGGTTTCGCTTCACTGGATCCCTCTTGACGCTGAGAAATGTTTTACCGCCTTCTCGAGCGAATTCAATTTTACCAACCACCGCACAGGCTCCGCTCAAGTCTATTTGATCCATTCCGCCTCTGCCACGATACATTGTTTATTTTACCTTTCACCTGCAGATTTTTCAACGTGTGATTAGCTATGATGAGTGGCGTTATATAAATGTGTCTGAGATCATTTTCCTCTTCGGAGAATAGAAACAAAACGAGACGTTGTCGTAAGTAGCTGAAGTGAAGCATTTAATCCGCTGATGACCCCAACATTCTGTGAGTTGTCGGTCGTCTTGATTTTGGCCATCTGATTGTTGGCGGGGCATCGAGAACAGGGAATATAATGTGATGAAACATGGCATACCTAATCAATTGCAAGACCTCAACGTCTCTGTCAATTCTCTCCTAAGGTAAATATTCTCAAGATTCTTTAAATTCACATACCAAGTTTCATTAAATTCTGTTACCCCTTTCTTGAGATATTCTACTTACACATACGCCTGGAAATAGACATTACTTCCCACTTCATGAATGGAGGAAGTTGTTGGGGATTTTTCAATTCATACCGGCTATCTATACCAAAACGAAAATGACCAATATAAAAAATCCAGCCATCAAACGAATTGTGTTCGTGCACGAAACTGTTTGACTCATTTCAAAAGAAAAGTTCCAAAGTTGCAGAAATCATTTTCAAATGTTGAAGCCACGAGACATTGCCCCATCGGTAGTCAAGGTCGAGACGAAGGAACCAAACACGTTTTTTCACTTGGAATCTTATTTCTTTCGCAGATGGTGTATCATGAAGGAAACTATAAATAAGATCTTGATGCATTTCTAACCCTTGATAAATCCTACTTCTGACAAAGTAAATTACAGGGATGGTAAAGTGCCGAGTATTTATCATTATTCTAAGTACTGTCAGTGTCTAAGATTGCTTGCGATTGTCTATCTTTATTTCCGTTCTCTGCCACTCCCTCTTGTGTATTTCTCTTTGTCTCCTTACTTTTATCTTTCGACCTTAATCCCTTTCCACAGGTCTGTGTTCAATTTGTTATTTCTGACGATCTCATTCTTTTTCTTGATATCATTCTACTTATATACTTTGCATATTAAACCGTGCTCAAAAGGCCTTAAAAAAAAATTTGGCCCTTCCCGAAAAGCAAAGAAACCCTAATGAAGAATGGCAACATTGAACGCAATCATCATACTTATATATAATCCCCGAACTTTGAACTAAACCGACAGCCATCAGGCCACTGCGGAGTCATCGATAAAAGGGAGGAGAATGCGTTTTTTTGAATATCATATTCGGAGCCCTTTCCAATATGGACAATGTTCCTTCTTTAAAGCTGCTGACTCCATCCAACTTTCAGACCCTGCGGACCGATTCAGAGAAATAGAAAGGATCAATTTCACATTCAGAAGGCTTCGACTGGAGAAAGATTTAAACACAAAATCTTCACTATACGGAATAGGCGTCGTTTTTCATGGTCGTAAATGCAATCTTTAAAAAATGTAGATAGGTTGATTATTCTAATTCATCCTGTAGAATGGATAAAATTTAACGGCCTCAATTTTGGTTCCTTTGTGTACAATTGTTGTTCCCACTTGTAATTAAACTACGGAACAGGTTGAAACAAAAACGGGAAAGCCTGAGTATCGTGACTCTTCTACTACGACTAATACAAAGTTTACTTGATAAAATATAAGTCTAACAAGAGGCCTAGGTAGAATTCGTAAAACCCAATTTTATAATAAACTCGCAAATGTTTTTTTTTTTTTTTTTTTTTTTTTTTTGGGGGGGGGGGGGCGGGCGGTTTCCGTACGTAGAAGATGAGGATATCATGAACACTTCAGGTCGGTCGAAGCCAAATCCTCTTGTCTCTCCTGTGAGCCGCACAGCATTCGGGAGATGCGATCACTATGAGTGGTTGATACAAATTATAACAAGTAGCAATTCAAGCTAAATCCATGTAGCTATAAAAAAGCAAGGTATTTACAAAAACATTAACAAAAGAACGCATATGACCTGTTTATTATTATTGTCATTCCAGTAACGCAGAGAATTTCGAAAATAATCCAGAAGGCTTCCTCCACAAGGAACCGAATGAAAAAGAAAATCAGTCTCACCGGAACAAGTTGTCATGACTTCGCTCTGAACAGCGGTGACAGACCAGATGAACAAGAAAATATTTTTTTTCGTCGAACCCTTGGAGTTGATAATTTATTTTCCACTAATGTGCTGTAAGTCATCCCAAGATTGTTCCATACACATGAACTTTCCCTTAGCATTTATTATCACACATTATGGAAGCTTTCCGCCGCTGTACATGATGATGATCCTTAGTATAAAAACAAAAAAAAATCCTTAAAGATTATTAATAAACACTGAAATACAATATATATATAATAATATATATATATATATATATATATATATATATATATATATATATATATATATATATATATATATATATGTATATATATATATATAGATATATATATATATATATATATATATATATATATATATATATATATCATATATATATATATATATATATATAATATCGTCCCCTTTCTGGTGATGTTTGATCATGTGAACAATTTGGATAGCCACAAGAGCAATGGGTAAATTTCTCCGAAGTAAATATCATGTTAGAACTAATGAGCTTTTTGAGAGAGAGAGAGAAGAGAGAGAGAGAGAGAGAGAAGAGAGAGAGAGAGAGAGAGAGAGAATAACTCTAGCAAATGCAATTTCTTAATACAGAATGATTAGATTTTCATATAATTTCAAAATTAAGCAGTATATTTACTCTATTTCTTCTGGACTTACCGCTTATTCTAGACAAACAAAATGTTGTGCAAGATAGAATAGCGATAAAGCTCACCTATCTTCCAAAGATCCCGAAGTTAACTAAACCTCAAAATCTGGTTTTTAGTTTATTATTTGTTTTCGGTGACAGAAGAAATCACTATCACTTTCTTTCTATGGGCTTCATGGTTTATGATTCCAACGGAACTTAAAAGGATTACTAACGCTCATAAGGAGTGCATTTTATTCTGACAATATCTTCAGTATCATTGAATGATGAGGTCGTCCTTAGGCTGAACTTGGTTACTGTAAGAGAACGCGCTCTTTCCATGACATTATTTTTTTATTTTTACTCAGATTTCGAAAAGAAAAACATGGGCCAAGTACTACGGGGCGCGTTTCTTTGCTTGTTCTGATTTATCTCGTTGCTGAAGGATAGGTTGTCCCTCCTGAAAGGGGACTGGGTGGCCCTTGGGCTACGGTCCAGGTGTTCAAGCCAGAGACTTCAGGGTGATGGCTCATGGGTTGTAAGACGAACAGCAACAGGCATTCGAATTAGTTGAAACAACAAAAGGAGCAGTATTGCTTGATAGGCATTAAATTGCCATATTCTCAACATTTCGTTTTGCACCTTTTTTTAATTACACTTTACTGTGAAGGCAATAGGCAGACTTATAACTCAAAATACTACCACGGTCTTATTCTGTATGTGAGTTTCACTAGTGGTGAAAAATATATTTTATTTTAATTAAGTCTTGAATGTAATCTTTGAGTACATCATCACTTCTTCCGGGACCAAAAAAAAAAAAAAAAAAAAAAAAAAGCCCTCGAGGAAATATTTTAAAAGTTACTTAATACCGCTATAACGGTCAATAACCGCAGAAATCTTTAGTATCTTTCGAATCTTCCTGCAAAATTAAATAAATACCAAATGGTTGTCATTGATTGCCTTCTAACAGCATGCTTATAAGTGAATCTCCCTCTTCACATGACATTAACACCTACACATTTTATGCAGCCACATAAACCACTGACGAGTTTATCTACTTGCTTTATGTTTACCTATGATGACGACGAGACAATATGATTAATCTTAATTATCAATAAAGGCGCTCTTTGATCTTACCCTTTAACTAAATATTGACCTCTCTGGGATTAAAGAGATGGTTTCCTCTTCGAGTCCCGAGATGGTTAGAAAGCTATTTACGTTCACTCGGCTCTTATTACTAAAAACCTGTTCCCTTTTTCTTTGTTGATGATGCCGTTTTTATTGGCAAAATTTAGTCTCAGGACTTATACAGTTCTACAGTTTTTTTTTTAAATAATCTAGACATAATTTGAAATGTGAGGATATATGTGAGGATATATGTGAGGATATATACATGATATAAATTAAATTTTTCTTATTCATAACTAAAAGCATTTCAAGTGTTAAATGCCAGTTTAAGTAAATAATGGATAAAAAATGCTTTATTAACAGTCTGATGCTTCGCTCAATCTTAAAGAATGCCTCGAAGAAAGACACACTCTGACTGCCTTGTTTGATTTTTCCTGGCTGTTGTTCGTTGTGATGTATTTTTCCTAGGTCATCACCCCAGTTCTCATATCTCCATACAGTGACGGTGACTGAGGTCACTGTCCCTATGAACAAGAGCTGCGGAATCAACAATCCTCGTTTTGAATGTTGCCAGGTGCTTAAATGAAAACCCCTGTGGAACGATGACTTGATATGAAATAATTTTTTTTCTTTTTTACAGGATTTCTAATAATCGCAATCAGTATCCCTATAGCCGAATCTTTTACAAATTTCTTTTATTTTAGAAGTGGGCTTCTTCCGTTTTGTTACTTATATTTATTTATTTTTAAACAAAGTTCTTGTTGGTCATGTCGAGTGCTGTAATTTTTATTCTTCTCATACAAAATGTGCATTCTTTTGCATAATTATTTTATTCTTTTCAAAGGTATCTTCAAATTCTCTTAATAAGGGTTATTTAGTTACTATAGTCGCAGTTTCTTATTTTACGAATTTCCGCAAAATAAAACAATGTTAGTTGTAACGCTACATTTAGGGGAACTTATAACACAATTCAGCCTCACAGAATATTGCTGAATATTATTACATCATCTGTAAGGATGAACTGAGTTCCGTTAATATTAACCTAAAAATCGGTGTTTCTAATTTCTATTTTTGAAGAAAGAAAATCATTATATATATATATATATATATATATATATATATATATATATATATATATATATATATATAGATATATATATATATATATATATATATCACAAATATTAATGTGTATCTGAATTTGTAATATGTTCATAACAACAATGACAATCGTCATGTTTTTATGGTACTTTTGTAAGTCACTCGTGTGTTGAGTAGCGAGGAAGGGAAAGAGAGTCAGATGACAATCTATTGAGGTGTTTACGAAAACGGAGCTTCCATATCGCGACATCAGCATCATTTTTGCATCTGAAGGTGGGCGTCATTTATTTAAAAGGTTGTCGATTTGCCGCTTTCCGGCATTATATTTATTTTGTTCACGATAGTGGAGTTGTTTGTATTTTGCTCTAATATCCTTTTGAAGAATTATGTGTTTGTGGAAATATGTTTCTTGTGTGTTACGTGTTTTGCCCTATTTTCGAGGATGAAGATATATTTCTGGAGAGGTGTATTTCACACCGAGTCGGGTTTGGTTGACCCTCCTTATTGAACACTTTACTCTTGAACCTGATGTGAGACTGAAGTCTCTGAAGACTGCAACTTGGATAAACATAGTCATAACTAATTACGCAGTGTTAATGTATATACCAAGCTACTATGCATTTGTTATTCATAATCTTTGAAACACGAAGACGACTTCATTATCCGGAACAATTAAAATTAATGGCAGATGTGGAAGGAATGTCATGAAAAGGAATGCAAGGCCGCAATGCTTTTATCGGAATCGGAACTTGATTCACCGCAATTAAGAAGAACGGCTTTCTCTCTCTCTCTCTCTCTCGTCTCTCTCTCTCTCTCTCTCTCTCTCTCTTCTTTTCTTTTATTTTCTTTTATGTTGAGCACAATATTTAGGAAATGTAAATAAACGGTGTATAAAACCTCAGCAATTATGACGGAGGAATACAAAAGATAACGAAATCACTTCATTGGAAATGGCGCTAGAAAGTTTTATTAAACATTCTCTCACAACAGACGTAATTATTTATGCCAATTGTTTTCTCTAGTTTCCGTATGATTGTTAATGATTCTTCTTTTGATATTCACAACGCTTGCCATTTGAGCAACTTCGATATCACAATTTCTGGTAGTTTCATCAATTAGAGAATGACTTGCCACTTCACATAATGTTATTCATATGATAAATTTCATGTGTGAAGAAATGTGTCATTTGTAACGAGATCATGCACTTTTGGTCCTTGTACTCAAAATCCAGCAGCTATATAACTTTTCATACAGACACTAACTCCACTTCGGCTGTTTTACCTCGAAGTCAATATCCCTGAGTAATTCATGTGACCTGGCTTAAGTTCGAGTTTAACGTGTAATTAATTGTTATAATGCGTCAATATCTACCTCTGCAAATAGCTTTAATGTATAAGAGTGGCATTTATGAATCTGTGGGACTGTTTTCACATAATCTGAAACTGTTTTAACATGTTTTGAAGAGCAATAGTTTATTTTTCGTTGTTAACATTTTCATCTCTGTTAAAAATTATCGTAGCATCTACATAATCAACATTGGGAGCGACTCTAAGTAAACAAAACTTCACTGTCGGTACAATTGCCATTTTCTATGAAACCAAACTGTCAATTTTACGTTAATAAGCAAAGGTTGCTGTACGGCATACTCAACACCTGACCACATGCTAAGAGATGATATCAAGCAAAGCTAGATATTTCGCTGACAGTTTGTTTCTTTATATACTAGTACCTTTTACCTTTGCTCACTCAAAGCAATTAGCTGATTAATTTTTGCAAGGATTTTTTTATCTACATAATCAATGTCAAATCCACCACACTACAACTACAACGTTATGATTAACTAATCATTGCCCTCATTTATACTTCTATCTGCCCATTAAATCTTGCTGCTCATTTCATTAATCAGTAAGTCCTTCAGAAAGAATTATCCTGAAATCGAATAATATAACCTTGTTATAAAAGAAATGATTCTTTATTGGCTTTCCTTTATACAGATTACAAAGCTTCATACTTTGTGATGCTTCATAAAACATTTGCTGTTTTCGTTGTATATTCAATAAACAAGGCAGCAACGTTGATCTGCTAGCGGTAAGATTATAGAAGAAGAATCGGCCTTCTTGTGACATTCTACTAATTCTGGTCCCGCAGAGATCCGTTGGAAGTTGAATGGTAGCCAATATGAGGAGAAAATTGACCCAGGGACAACAGGCAGGCAGAAACTCATCTAGGCTTTCTCTATGAAAATTCTCCCAATTGTGAAAGGAAAAAAAGACGATAGAAATAAAGTGAGAGTGAAGATAATACTACAATTAAATAGAGCAGTGCAGGAAGAAGGATGAGACGAAAGAGACCGAACAAAGAAACAAAAACGAAACATTGCAGCCAAAGACAGTTCGTGCTCAGTCTTTCAGAATGACGCCTGTCATGCGACGTCGTTGCTCC
>NC_061097.1:64262499-64274472 GCF_015104395.2 Macrobrachium nipponense | reverse complement strand
AGATCGAAGTCACTGAGTCAGCTTTTAGGAACTGCTTTTCCTTTTTTTTTCTTTCTTTTACTGCAATAGCGATAAGAATGAAATGAAAGTTAGAAAAATGTAAGATGGGACATGTTATTATGGCAAAGATACCAAATAAATGCTTAGTTTTTTTTCAGCATTTATCAGTTATTAAACAGTACTTCGGTTGTCAGTAAAATCCTTAGTTATGAATGATTTTCACATACGGCTGCAGGTTCTCTCCATGAATAAAGATAGAGAACTGGTAAAAAATATTTTCCTTTTAAACATCGAGAAAAATGCAGTATATCAGATCAGGTAGCCATTCTCATCAATCCGGCTACAAAAAAATTATGTAAAGTTATTTCTCACGAATTTATCCCAATATAAAAAAAATTATTTTGTAAAATAATACTAAGAAATATGTTTTTAATTTATGTGTTTTTTTCTTTTAGATTCTTTTCATCAATAAAAAGTAAAACAGAATATTGAGTTTTCGACTCGTTATAAAACGTGAAGAACACACAACTTTTCCAGTCAATGTAGACCTATGGAAGATATAAATGAAATAAAAAGAACCCCACTCTCAAAACCTCAAGATGTTTCTCAAGACTTTATTAACCGGTAAGAAAAGGTTAAAGAGAGAACACCACAAATTACCTCTTGTATTGGGATGGACTGCCAGTTTTGTACTTGCTCCACAAACTCAATCCATGAGAGAGAGAGAGAGAGAGAGAGAGAGAGAGAGAGAGAGAGAGAGAGAGAGAGAGAGAGAGCAATTCGGGCTAGGTTTTATGTCTGAGGCTTTCCTTCTTTTATGAGTACCTTGGAGACCTTCTCCAGCCTTTGGTGGACTGTGCAGCATTTCTTGTTTATTCAAGTCTTTCTTCCCTTTACTCTTTCGCCTTTTTCTTAGGCCTTTTAATAACACGAATTGTGAAACCAAAATTTATTTTTTACATAATATATTATTTATGAACAGTACAAGCATGTTCATCATTAAAATGTATATAGAACATTAAAGCATTTATCATTAAAATGTATATACTTGGTGGTAATGTGTATATAATTCATATACTATTCGTGTTTCAGACACTACCGTAAATTTTTTTGTAGATTAGTAATGAATACACTAATATCAATGTGGCATAATGTACCTTTTACAACTAAAATTAACGATAAGTATACTTACAGTGCGGATTTATGAGTTTAAAAGCTTATATGCTTCTTGTTTCACAAAAATATTTGCTTTACTAATTACCTTTTAATCATACATTACATATTAATTCCCATTTATACATAAAAAATGTTTTAAACTTTTAATTGAATTTTATCTTTATGAGTAATATACGTTCCTAAATTCTCTTGCTTTCGCAAAACATTATCGATTTGACTGGTCCACGTTTTTATCCAAGGCCTTTACTTCCAGCAATTGGGAAATTTCCGTTTTAATTGCTTAAAAAAAGTAACCTTTCCACGTTGGACTGCTTTCTCTTTTCTATGCGTTCTACTTCTTTAATCTAATTAATTGAGGAAATAGGCCAACTACAGACTTTTTTTATTAGCTTGAAACACAGTTTACGAGGTTTATCATTTTAAAGTTAATAAGGAAAAACTACACCATCATTTGACAAATTTTAACTTTTCCGATTGTCTATTTGTAAATTACAAATTATAGAAATCTCCGTTGTGAATTTTCACCTCCTTTCTTAAATTTCACTTCTGGTAGAGACTTCAAAATCAAAGATATGTAGCAGGTTCGTCTGTTTACGTTTAATAATAATATTATTTTTATATATATAAATATATATATATATAATATATTATATATATATATACTAGATATATATATATATATATATTAATATATATATATAGTATATATATATATATATATTATATATTATTATATATTATATAAAATTATAATATATATAAATATAATTCCCATATAATATATATATATAAATAATAATATATTTATATGGTATATCTATATATATAATATATTAATATATATATATATATATATTATACTATTAAATATATAATACATATTTATTATACCTCCTATATAATCATAGAGTTATACTTATTATATACTTTATTACTACTAAATATATAATTAATATATGTCTACATATACATAATATAATTATATAATAATATATACTAGTATATAATATATATATATATAAGTCGAATATTATACATATATACTATATATAATATAATATATAATATAATTATATATATATATAGTACTATATATATAAAAGAAGGAAATAAGCCTTCTGACAAATATCTGCTTTCCAGACTACTCATATTTCACGAAGAACTACCTGACTTATTTCAATTTCGGTGTGTCTATCGTTCATCAGGATCATTTGGAAAATAACGAAGTCATAGAAACCTCAGGATTACTCTGCTTCACTCAGAAAGAATGGTGCATCCGACTAAATACCAAGTCTCGTTCTTTGAACGAGATACCTTTGTGTGAAACCTCACATCAAGAAGCAGTCAGTAGAAATAATCCTCAAATTCAGATAAAAATTTACAAAATATTCTTCCCCTCTGCATTTGCTATGGTTAAAGGAAACTCTCAGTTCTTGATTTTTTAATTTGGAAAAATCCGAAGTGTTTTGCCTTTCATAATTCACGACATACAGGGATGAAGCCACTTCAGCTCTGTAAACTAGAAAAAAATGTAAACCTAAGAGTTAGTATGTTGAACGATAGAGTCAGGCCATAAACATGTCCTTATGACCAACTCGGCCATACATCGCCATACGGCAATCCCTAGAGACATCAAGTCACAACAAAAGAAAAGCCTAAATTGCTAAAATGCTAATCCTCCGTAGTGATCGCTCTGCATATTGGATGCTGCATGTATGGACTCGCAAACCTCAAAGAGACCCTAATGCGTTTCCATGAGATTCATTACCTGAGGTGATCGATTATACAAAATGATGAACTAACTGACCTCATGGAATGAAATGCGAGTATTATGAAAGAGACTTAGAAGACTGGTGAGTTCCAGCTTTATTTTACACCTTCAGTGAACGCCATCCTTAACGAAAAGCTACAGGTATGCATCGGGATTCCCCTCAGGGCTCATGCCGCTGCACTGTGCATTTTGTTTTGGATAATCTTTGTTTCAAATGCAATGCATTTCAGGAAGTGATTAACGCGGTCATTTTATTAAGAAGCTCACATCGTAAGTTTTCATAGGTGTGTACTAAATGAGAAACTGTTTCCCTGGATACTGCTGCTGTCATCAACGTGTGTTTACCAGATGTACAGAGCACAACTCCTCAATGTGGGAATTGCTTCATCACTGGGGATCATATTGATAACAAAATAATAGAATAGGGGGGATGAAACAACTATGATTCAGATTTAGATATACTTTTTTTCGAAGATGAAATTCAATAAGAATGTTATGATTGATCAATTTCTTCTTGTTGCTACTTGATATTTCCTTATTAATAAGAAAAAGATAGAGGCGTTTAATAGATGATAGGAAATGTTTGATTCAATTACTGATCTAGGAATAAAGGTAACTTAAATTCGCCGTCTCCTTATTTAGTATCAAAATAAATGAAGCTGCAACAACAAAACCAGTGATATCTAATAAAATGGCATGTCACTAATAATAACGATAATAATAATGATAAAATTAACACATATCGTTTATTTTTCTTAAGGAATAATAAAAACAATAAATTAATGATTTATCTAAGAAGTATGCTTTCTTCGGTGGATAAATTAATTTTTCCTATTTTGAACAGCCTTCCTCAGTGATTACCGCATATGCTTATGAAAACCAACTTTGGGCCCTTGAGTACTGACAATGAAATCTAATGGCAGAGGGGGAATGTAAGCAACGCAATTCGTTCGATATCCTCTGCTGTAGCTCGTTTCTCTCGGGTTAATTAAGACAATAGGCATCGGGGTCCTGATTACATTCCACCCAGAGCAGAAACCTACATCGACAATGTGTAGAGTTTCGTTTGAATGGAGCAGAATATCCGACTGAGTCGGTTACCTGGTAACGCAGAACAGCATGGCACTGGTCGGTTCCGTTGCAACCCATTGTGTTCTCTTGTCGTACCCGACATCAATAAATATGACTACATTTAAGCATCTAAACCAAAACTGTCTTTAGCTTGAGAAGTCAGCTTCTTAATAAAAGAATAGTTGTCATTAAAAGGAATTCATAGCCAGAGTAAGTACAATCATATGCAAAAGAAAGAAACAAATTAGATTACCAACTTAATAATCGATACATGTAGACATTTAGTTGATGGAAAAAAGATATATAGGGAACCAAATCTAAAAACAAAATGGTTGTTCCATGAGGGATGGTCCTGTCAACGCAAAATCATACGAAATAGTCGATTATAGTACAAATTTATGCTTCAACAAATTACCCATTAGAATGGAAAATCCTTACAGTAGTAGCGTTGACTCGTAGGAAGCGACTGGACTGCAGAAAGGATTTGCCATTGTAATGGGTCATTTGATGACGCAATCCCTTTAAGGACGAAAACAAACGCCATCTCACAGAGCAATAAGCAGTATGTGTGCTGATGAGGAAAAACGAACGGATATTCAGTGCATTCATAGGTGTATTTATAGAAAGAGAAATAATAGAATAAGACGTGATCAATTACCTTCGTGACTATTAGTGATGGGCGAGTGATATGAGGGAAAATTATCCAATTCCTTCCTTTCATTCTAATATTCGTTTATAGATGATAGTTTCGTAGCTTTTAAAAGTCCGGTGTAGTTCTCGACTCGATGAAGAACATCGTCATCACTCCCTCCCTCTGTCTCAATAACAAATGTGTTAACATTCTTTCCACCTACTGCAGATGTCATATAATACAGAGACTCTCTGCTTCATTTCAATACATTCTGAAAATATGAAAGCAAAGTTTACTCAAACAAATCTTGCGTATAAACACTTCAGCAAATCTTCTTAAAGGTTAGTAGTCAATCCCCTTCCCCACTCTGGTTGTGCCCCACCAAGAGTCAGCCATTAACCAGGCGCACAATTCGCTGTTCAAGTCACTATGGCCACATTGGATGTTTCATAAACGGGAATGAAAATGCTCCGGAAGTTATTCATTCCGAGAAGGTCACCAACTGATATATTTGTTAACCAACCTTCAGAGAACCTGAAGCAACCTCACTTGGCCACGGCAGAGAACATGGCCTTTTCCAAGGAAAGGTAGCATCTAGCATCGACAGCTTCATCACATTTTTTTTCCACTAGCTAGATATAAATCTGTAATTTTTCTCGAATTTTGACATATACCTATAATAAACTCATCTGCCCAATAATTTACCATCGAAAATCAGTTGCAATCTTTATAACCCGCATCTAGGATTTAGAAATAAAGAAACGTATGAATAAAAATTTCTTGTCGCGTCTCTTCGGGGAAAGAAATTCCTCCACGTCAAATAAAATCAGGCTCACAAAAGCTCAAAACCTCATCTGTAATTCAAATTTCCTGCCTGCATTTTCCATCACTCGAGTCTTCTTTCAAGGACAAACTTCCAGCCTTTTATAAGGTTATGAAAAGTTCATGTAACTTGTTTTCTTTTGCGTTTTATTCTCTGTGAGTGTCATGTTTTATATTACTAAGATCCATTTTCCTTTAAAACAATTATGGTTCTATCATAGTTTTGAGTTATGAGATCCAATATAGATAGATATGACTCAATATTATTTTTATTACGACGTTATGATCATGAACTAAAATCAAGACTAAAAGTAATATACCCTCAGGAATATCTGTGAATTACTGCTCTAGATGAATAACTCAGTTTTAAAGTGGCAAAACTTCGTCTGCAAAATTGTTAGTGCCCTGAGGATAAAGTGTCCCGTCCCAGATCCCGCCATACCACCAACACCTCATTGTGATTCTGATGACAACCCTTGGTTGGCTAAAAATTGCTAATGAAATCTTGAGGTACTGCATAACGTAAGCTATTATACAACGCTGTACATAGTCGTACATATATCATTCATTCTCCCAGAAAACCAAAAATGTAAGATAAATTTTTCGGGACAGTCAGAGTTTCTCTTTGGTTTACGGAACAGAACCAGAGTTCAGTTTTCTTATCTTGGATGCACTCATCATCACGGTGCCTCATTTCCGAAACACGGGAAAATAAAAAGAAATGATATGGATATGAATAATGATAATGTATTTTCTTATTTCTTCATTAATGTCAAAAGCACGCGGTGCAGATAAAATGCCGTGTCATTGACAGTTGTTATCACTTCAAGGAAGGAAAGAAGTTTTAATAAGAGAGCGAGAGACCAAGAACCATTGATGCCTCTCGGTATCTTATGGTTAAGCTCACCGGGAGATGCGGGAACTGAGTCAAAATAAATAAATAAATAATAAATAGATAAATAAATAAATAAATAAATAAATAAATAAATAAATAAATAAATAAATAAATAAATAAATAGACAAATGAATAATAAATAAATAAATAGATAAATAGAAAATAAATAAATAAATAAATAAATAAATAAAATCAATAAAAGAAATTGACTGTTTTCTATGTTGACTCATTTTTAACATTCGTTTTTTAAATTCTAACATTCCCTTCATCTCATACTTTTTATGAGATAATTCACTCAACGTATACTCATGTTTAGAACTGATATATAAAAGCACTAGAATCGGTGTTCAGCAAGACCCCTGAAAAAAAATAAAAATACACACATATCACAGAGTATAGGAAAGATAAATTCCAAAACCAAATACTGAATCTCTTCCCAAAATTAGCAAAGAGACGCAGCTATAGAAACTGTTATTATATTGGATCTTCTCAAAGCATACAGGTGAAACCACATCCCAGTCATTTAGGAATTGACTAGTTCCTCCAATTACGCAGCTCAAAGTAGAATTTAATTTCCCATTAAGGACCCTTTCAGAGAAAGGAGCTTCCAGTCGTTTGCAAAGGTTGGTGACGGAGGGATGTGGAAGGGAATCAGGGGAGGGGCATTAACTGTCAATGGCCTCCCTACTCTGAAGGTCGGAGCTTCCATTATCGCTGAAGTGATGGCGTCATTGATTAGGAGAGGACACATTTTTTCTCTAATCTCATTGCCGTCTAAACTCAAAATTTGTAATAAGTTTTTAAGTTGTCATCTTTTCCTGTTGTGTAGCCTTGCCTCACGCATCTCATTAGTGACATGTCCGGGATCCTAAACAAGACGACGACGATTGAGCGACTTGACCTAAGGATTGACTTTCGTACCTAGTGGTCAGCACATTGAAGTTGGTTGTGGCTAAGGTGACCAGTGAGCAATAAAAAAAAAATAAGGATAAATGTAGTCAATAATAGTGGGAGCTTGACAAGGCAATCGTTAGACTGCCGCGGTGGAAATGATCATGAAATGAAGACGTGCCTGCACAACATGGACGCAATACAAAAAGGAGGTGGGTCGGGGCGGGGGTGGTAGCGGGGGTGTGAGGTGATGTCCAAACAAAAACAAACGATGGAAATGGAAACAAACTCCATTACCTCTCTGCTATGATTATCCCCGCCCTCCACCCCCATTGAACCAGACGCACTGGACAGAAAAAGAAAAATTCCATTGAACAAAGTTTTCGAGAGAAAAAGGAATATTTACCATATTTGTGGAAGCATTTCTCACCATCATTTTTACTTGTGCACAGAGCATGTTCAAACAGACGTCCTATGGGTCATGATGTTCTGGATGAAATCAGCTAATAGTGGCAGAACTAACCACAATGTTTTTTTTATAATATTTCGGATAAAGTTTACATATTTCCAAACGATGTCAGTAAAATTCATGATTCAGTCTCCTAAATATAGCTGGTAACTACAATTACATTTTGTGATTAATATTTCCTGTGAGGAAAATATTTATTTCGTTATACAAAAGTTTTCAACATTCTTTTATCTGCCTGCCTGTCTGTCTGTCTCAGATGCAGAGCAAATCTAAAGGATTTTATTTGTTGACATACTCCATTGCTTTCAACAAATTATAACAAATAACGATCATCTATCTTGCCTATACGTTATCGTTAAGCTTCATTGGAGGTTCTTGGTACCATTTATTTTTTTTTGAGTTTGGTGCTCTCTCTCTCTCTCTCTCTCTCTCTCTCTCTCTCTCTCTCTCTCTCTCGTTTTCGTGTGTGGGTAACTGAAACATTACTGCATCTTCCTATGGAGGAGTGACACGCACGTGCCTCACCCGTGAACTATAAGAAGTTTCAAGTATTTGGAAAATAAACTCCCCATATTTTTTATTCATTTTAATGCACAAAACAACATGATTAAAGGAACTTTGTTAATCAACTTTTATTCTGAGAAAGACGTATATATATATATATATATATATATATATATATATATATATATATATATATATATATATATATATATATATATATATATATATATATATATATATATCAAACGCCAAGGTGGTTGGCAGTTAGTCAAGCTCAGCCACCATTAACACGCAAAGTCCCTGACTTTGGCCCTTTATAACTCTGGAAATATTCAACCGTCCAAGATGAAACTCTGGCTTTAGAGGTTTCCTGCTAAGGTCTCGAATCGCAGCAAATGTCATTCAAATCCGTGCAGCCGTTCGGGAGATCCAGATATCGATTTTTGCCGTTCAGGGAATGTAGTAAGGGTAGATGGGTGGGTGGGTGAGGGACTTAACATACCTGTAGAGCAATTACAGTAAAAGATACAGCCGTGATACTTAACAGTTTTTCTGAATACTCGTATTCTGGAGGGGTGCCTTTCAGAGTTTATTTTTTGAAGTAGTAGAATTTTAAAGTGACAGAGGCCTTTGCCATTCAAATTCAAATATCCCGATCTCAGGTGCGGACTGCTCACATCATCAGAAGAGACACCGTCTTGTTAATGCTTGCAAATTCGTCTGTTATCTTACGTGTTTTTTTTTTATCTAGATGAGAACCAAATGTCTTATTTTTCCATTACTGAATATCCAGTTACTACAATATTTTGGAAAACCAATGTAATTAACAAGCTCTTTTCTTAAAAATTTCATATCTACAGACGTCCTTTTTCTCTTGAGCTGGTGCCATGAGTGTGAGATTGACAACGGACACTGTTTTCGACAATTGTCAAGTGATCCTCTTCATTAACGTGAACCAAAGGTTTGTCAACTCAAGTCTTAAGTGTAATTTAATATATATAGTTCGAAAAGTATTAATGGAAGTTTTTCTTTTAAAGCAATAAATTTCCTGCATTCTGACCTGAGAGAAACGTCTTCCTGGAGCAGCCAAACGGTTTAGTATTCCCAAGTTGAAAAATCTAGTAAACTTGCATGAATTATAATTGGTGTTTTTACATCTGTCTCACTGTTCTAATTGGTGCTTTTACATTTGTCTATGAAAAAAACTTTTCGTTCTTTATTGGGCTCTTGGTGAGTATAGTAACAATTGAACGTAATGCATTTCTATTATAGACGCCCGTTATTAGGTCTATCGTACAATATCAGTGACATGCTTTGCTAAGGCTACGACAGGTCTCACTGCTCGGAAGATGATTCCATCCATCTTTCGATCTTGAAAGTATTGAATAAAGTTTGCCTTCTCAATTCCTTCGATCTGAGGTCACCTTCTTTCTTTTTCTTTTAGGTCTAAAACCCGAAACTTCAAGGAAATGCATTGCAGTGCTATCAAGTTGCTATGGCTTGGTAATTTTAGGCCTATTAGCGAATAGCATGAGTTTGTTATCCAATGATCTTTTAAAATATCTTTTACGACTCATATAACTTTAGATGTACTTTGAAAAAAATTGTTTATATAAAAAACAATTTAATAATAAACCATTTGATCAAGGTGAGGAGGTAGATCAGGATGTCAAGGAAAAAACACGATGACGTGTATAGAGCATGACGTGTACCTCACGAAATGTCAGATCTGTTTTACTCTGTTCATATTTTCGCACATATGGTAATACTTGTCCATCCATTTATTTCGAACAAGAAATCCAAATGACCACCCAAGAGGAGGCGCCGAGTCGGGGATCACGTACCAGAAGTAGCTAACTTTGCTGTACGTAATCTCTGGCGGCCATTCAGACTGAAGTTGATCTCTCTCTCTCTCTCTCTCTCTCTCTCTCTCTCTCTCTCTCTCTCTCTCTCTCTCTCATACTGAAACAATAACATTATTTTCTATGAGTTTTCTATCCCCTCACTTCCACTTTATATGGAGGTAATGTAGCTTATTTTGTTTATTGATAAATGGGCAGATTATAGAAGTATTATATTATAATATTTTTCCTCTTGTTCAGCAAATATGTATTAATCTGTACGATATGTTCTTCGGCCATGCGCTGCCGAGCATGCATCCGTTATTGGTAATTCTGTATACGCTGTTGCGAGTCAGTTGGTTCCCGAGTATCCTGTAATAAAGTTCAGTCTCCAGGACGTTGTGTCATTGCAAACCCAACATGGCGCAGTGAGTAGGATAAGGACCAAGCCATGCCCCAGATACGTCGACCACCCCAGGCCACGCCGAGGCATGCCTTCACCACTGCAATGCCAAGGGCCGTTTGTCACATCAGGGCCGTCAATGCAAGCCATAGACGTTTTTTATTTGGGCCAGTCCAGCAGCGTGCCATCCGTTCCCTTCAGGATGCCCTTCCCGGTTCAGGAGCACGTGCCGGTAAAGTTCCTGTCTCTGCTGCCCCTGAGAAGTGTGAGGCGGTAATGTCCTCGGCAGCGTTCAGATCCTGGAGACGTTCGATGACGTATTGGATTCACCTTAACAAGTTCCCGCCGCAGGATGTTGTCCTGCACATTTTTGAACACAGTATTGTAGTCAGGGATTTAGTATTTTTGTATTTCGAGGATCACGGATAATTTTGTTCTGCCATTTATGCATTAAAATTAAGAATTTGTCTGTGTATTTTCTTTCTCCCATTGAATTGATTTTGAACACGGTATTGTAGTCAGGGATTTATTATTTTTGTATTTCGAGGATCACGGATAATTTTGTTCTGCCATTTATGCATTAAAATTAAGAATTTGTCTGTGTATTTTCTTTCTCCCATTGAATTGATTTTGAACACAGTATTGTAGTCAGGGATTTAGTATTGGGTACTGTGAACACTGTTTGAAAAGCTGATATTGTGTATTGTGTGGGGGTGAAGCCAGGCATCATAAAGTGGCGATAATTTGTTCTTGAGTATTCACTAGTGCGTGCGCTATATTATTCCTTTATTTATTTATTTTTTTGTTCAGGCAGCATAATTTTACCTCCTAGTATTTTCTTGGGTAGATTCAGTGTTTTGTTTATAATTTTTATTATGTAATTGTGGTCATCATGTCAGTTCTCGATGTATTGGAGATCCTTAAAGTAGAATGGTGGTAAGATACCGTGGCGAAGTGAAGCAAGCAAGAGTAGCTCAACATTTTGAAATTGAATATGAGGTTTTAGTAAGGAAACGTCTGTTGTTGTTAACCGATATATGAACATATTAACATGGTAAAGACAGGTAGGGAACAAGAAGTAAAATCAGGCAAAGAAGTATTGTCAGTAGAAAATTTGGACGGGCAAAGTGCATTGAAGCTGATGGGATTTGATATGAAAAAGTTTACGGCAGATGTAAGAGAAAAGGAGAGGCAATTTGAGAGGGCCATATGAAATACGAATCCTTCTTCCCTTTCACATTCTCCAAATAGGACAGTAACTCCTGCTACTACTTTGGCGCAGGCTCTTAAATTTTTACCAAATTTCAAGGAAAACTAAATTGCTGAGTTCTCTGTGTCGTTTGAGAGAACAGCAGCAAGGCTGGAGTGGATCCACGAGTATTGGACCAATTTTATTCAAAGCAAATTGGTCAGAAGGGCTCAGAAGTGACATGTGACGCTTGACGAGGATTTGTCATCAAATTATGAGCCAGTCCCTTAAGCCTATAGGCAATGCTTCA
>NC_061097.1:64254999-64257499 GCF_015104395.2 Macrobrachium nipponense | reverse complement strand
ACCCTCCATTTCATCAACGCCCACATACGGGACAAAAAATCCAGGTACGCCAATTGCTATACTTCCTAACCTCGGCTTATGGAAATTTTTTTCTTTTTACATGCAGGATGGCCCAGTAAAATTCTGTTCCCCATGGCAACTCCCTTTATAACCAAAACTGGTTCCTTAATCAACAAGGTAAAGAGGATTCCGACCCTGAGACAGACAACGAAGTTCAACAGCAAATTGAAACACAAGAAAATGAGGCATCTCAGGACAAAGACAGACTGAACTCTCCTGATGATCCAAGGACGAACCCAATATTTTCTGTCTTGGTTGTCGTCTCACCGCACTCCGCTGCAAAAACAATTCTTGTTGTTGCAGCATCATTAACCCCCTTCGGATGCCTGCAATAGCCATTCTCGGATGCAAACATTTCGACTACTTCGTCAAATGAAAGTATTTCACAAGTCCTTATTTGTACCCCAACACCATTGCTCCCTTTCGAATCATCAGTGATCGCAAAAAACGTCGTGCGACTGTAGTACAATGATCCTATATATATATATATCCACTAGTTGTTGATAATCTTTAATAGTCGTAAGTGGTCGTGCGATGGTCGCACGACAGGTGGCGAGTATTCATTCATCAATAATCGTAGACGATATCACACAATCGTGCAACCATTGTACAATTACAAATGACTTGTCGCACGGCTATCAACAACCTGTCGTACGATGCTCGCAGAAGTATATTTGTAACTGCCAAGCATTTTCTGGAACTAAGTCGCAGACAGCCGCAAGTAATCGCCGGATTTAGATATCGCCGCTGGTCTAGCATTTGCAAGTTCTGGTGGGATTGGAGTCTTACTATTTATTTCTCTTGTTTTTAGAATTCGGCTTCCATGTTAATTTTTATCTATAAGAACAATAGCTCATATTACAAATCAGTTAAAATAATGATGAAACATATGAATATTATAATCACTGAAAGGAAAGAAAAATAATTAACGAAGCGACGTCGTAAAGAAATTAGTCGATACTTCAGCTGATACTGTGATAGAAAACATTGGGTGATGGTGAAATAATTATTCTAAAATAATTCATATAATTATGGAGGACACAGTAACCTACAGCTCTTGATAAAAAAAAAGTGTAAAAATTAGACAAAGATCAAAGTGCTTATACATATGAATACATGTCCATTTTTAAAAGGTCGATATACTGACCTTCGAGGTCCAGGATTTTAGATGTCATGAACTGACTTCGGAAATCACTGTGAACTGACATTACTGACTTATTGCGTGGCCTCAGAGTCTGACTTCGGAAGTCCCGTTTATCGAGTTTCACAACCAGACCCATAATTCCACGTTTCTGGATACCTTACTTCAGAAGTCCAGATCTCCAGACATCGATAGCTGTCGTAGAAAGTCCTGGTTATCATGAGTGAAGAACTGACATCCAGATGGGATGGGTTGATGCTTGATGGAGATTGGAAGAAATGTGAGAGAAGCAACCAGTTACTAATGGGGGGAATGGGATAAAAGAAGCAAGAAAAATGAGAAACGTTGGAAGTATAAGTTGAAAACAGGTTTGAATGAAGTAAAAAATGAATATGAAAGAACTGGTATAACAATTGTATATATATATATATATATATATATATATATATATATCTATATATATATATATATATATATATCCTACTACATATATATATATATATATATATATATATATATATATATATATATATATATATATATATATATATATAATATATATATCAGCATGGATACTTGATGACCGAAGGAAATGTGAAAGTGATGGCGGTATTAAAGAAAAAATCTGCTAGTAAAAGGAATGTAAGTGAAGGAGAGACAGTAAGAGAGACGATTTAACAGCAAAACTAAGGTTGGAAAAGAGAGAAAGGGTAATTATCAATTATATCAAGACTTTGAATCAGTTTATACGTCTTTTCCTCTTCAGGCAAGATTTTCAGGAATAAAGAAAAATTATTCACTTTCCTTTCCATTAGATATCTCATTCAAGTTGATGGACAATTTCTTCGCTCATCAACGATGTCTTCGGTAACAGATTGCAAATTGACATCAAGGTATCAGGGGGTTTCCCAACCGGTGGTCCAGGGTCGGGAAGCCCTTCCTTGGCCTGGGGGGTTGCCGTAACCACCTTGCCTAGAAGTTGGACCCTTGGGATGATATTAATTTCAAATCATGAATTAAATTTTTATGCTCTTACATATTCTTTTGTTTTTGTTTCACTGCAAAAAACGAGTGTTACAGCGGTTCAGTGTCATCAGGTGACACTGAGGGTGTCTGGATGCGTGCCTGTGAGTGATTGCCTGTGTGAATGTGTATGTGTGCCTGCAAGTGTATGTATGTGTCTGTACTAGAGAGTATGTGAGTGTATGCGCATGTAAGCATGCTTGAGTGTCTGTTTAGCTGTGCCTAAGCATGTATGTTCAGTTACTCGTAGTGCTGTACCACGTGCCGTGTATGTGT
>NC_061097.1:64236928-64254499 GCF_015104395.2 Macrobrachium nipponense | reverse complement strand
GTGTATGTGTGTGTGTGTGTGTGTGTGTGTTAAACACGACGAGGATTTATCTTAAAATTTATCCGACATCGGTACTTCTGCATCTCAACTATCAGTGGGCCAAAGGAAATTGATGATCTCCTCATAGTTTTAATGCCATTTACGTAATTTTAAAACGCTCGGCCACGAATTTCAAAGCTTGCTGCTCAAATGCAGCATCAGGCATCCCGCTAGCTGGGCTGGATAGCTGTTGAAACCTATGCTGATACTATTGTAAGAATAATGGTGTTCTTTTGGTGAATAAACGTTGGACCAATGTTGTGATTTAGTTTGCTAATATATAATTACAGGATTCTTGAATATTTCTTTTGTTAGATGTTTCTTTCCCTCTCCTTCACAGAAAATTAAAAATGTAAATCAAGCTGCTGATAAAGGGGGTCGCTTGGGTTTCAAGCTTTTGGGTAAGGGGTCGCAACTGCAAAAACGTTAGGAACCCATCTACAGAATTTGCGGGTATCCGTAAGATTTTAAACATGACTCACTAGTGTGTTGAATTTCAACTGCTGGCGAGTTTCATTGTCTCCCTAGTAATCTGTGTGGCAGCAAGGGTGCTCCGAAAGGAGCGTTCTACGACGCGGCTTACAGCAAAAGGGTGGGCAAGGGCACGATTCCCCTTCTCTGAGGCCGCGTTCAGAATCCGTGACAATCCGAAGGGACACATTAGCGCCAATTTTTTTGAGCCGTAAAAAGTATTTCATCTGATTTCTCGTCTTAGCGCCGATAAGCAAACTTCGATCAGGATCTGCACAAATCTGCACAACGTCTAGCCTTGAATAATGACCTTCATTCAAGTTAGAATGAGGTTCTGAGGGCAAAGTCTTAATAGGTGAAAAATATATTGGCTGACGTAATAGCTATAATTTATATAATTCTGGCACAAATTTTTTGTCGGTAATTAAGAAAATACAAAAATGTACATTTTTTTTTTTATTCAGGTCTTTCACTCAACGTGTAATAATTTTGTCGGATCAACTTTTATTGCAACCATCGTCTAGTGAGTTCTTCCGTTATGTAAATGGAATGCCATCAGATCCGCCAGATGGCTCCAATGACGACATTTGAGAATATGTTGACGTATATGGAAAGACTAAAGACTGGATTTTTTAATAAGAAAATCATTTCCACTAACTATCAGCAGATCACACTCTCGGCACGCGTTATGTGCATGTCAATACTTTTGTTCCATGAATACAATGAACTGATTCATCAGACCTTTGGACATGACTTTGGTCAAAGACTAGAACCTGCAATTCAGGGTGCTCCTCTCTTTTTTTTCTTTTTTTTTAGATATCTTCCCTCTATGTACTAATTTTTTTAGTTTTCTGTAAAAGAAAAGCACTGAGATGGCTTTGTCTGTTCATCCGCATTTTCTTTTCGTCTTCAGATCTTAGAGACTACTGAGGTTAGAGGGCTGCAATTTGGTATGTTGATCATCCACCCTCCAATCATCAACCATACCAAACTGCAGACTTCTAACCTCAGTAGTTTTTATTTTATTTAAGGTTAAGTTTAGACGTAGATCATGCGTCTCTGCCAGAGGTGCCAGCCACCGGCGCATTTTCACTTGGCCGCATTTGAGGAGCAACTGACAGCTGCCCAGTCGTGGCTGAAAGTTTCATACTGCAGCAGATCGAGAGTTTCATGCAACATTATACGCTGTACAGAGAATTCGATTGCGCCGAAGAAACTTCGGCGAATTTTTTACTTGCTATATAATGTCATTAAGATATCTACTAGGATCCTACATTAATCATTCACCGTTTCTCAAGGATATCTTTATGGCAATCGTATGTACCGCAGGAGATTGATATCATTTTGAAAGAATCTGATGTTAGGATTCCTGTTTCCATTTTCGCAGATACCATCTTGCTAACTTTTCACTGAACTAGAAGAGAAAAAACTAGTAGAAAATTAACTTTTCCACACCGATCTGGTTTGAAAAAATTAACTTCCTACTAGATATTTATTGCTTCATTGTCTGCTTGTCATTCAGTCCCCATCTTTCTCTTCTTTTTGGCACTGAAGAGTTGGTAACTAGATGGAGAGAGAGAGAGAGAGAGAGAGAGAGAGAGAGAGAGAGAGAGAGAGAGAGAGAGAGAGAGAGAACGGTGGGGAAGAGGAGTACCATATAAGACTGAAAGGGAGCATTTAATTAAATCCATAAAAGATTCAAGAATATTACTTCCTAGAAGACACAGGCTTACAGCACTCTTCACATGTCTCCCAACTCTCATCATATTATTTCTTTGACATATTTTTACTTGCAGATTATTTTGATTGACTTTTAATTATAACTTGAACTTTAGAGTAGAAGTAAGAGTAATCAATTGATCTCTCTACATATCCCTGTAGGGGCTAAGTGTAATCTAACTGCGCCTCACAAGTTTACTTTACCCATCACTCAAGTTGTTTTATCGTCACTTCGACCGGTAGCAACTGTTTCTACTTTTAAGCGTTTTACTTTACCTCCATCGCTGCAGCCTCTCTTCCATCTCTCTGTTACTTGTTAATGTAATTGTCGGGGTTTCTCAGTTTCTACTTTTGACCTCTGACTTTCATTTTCATTATTTTCTCTCTGTGCAAACATTCCAACACTTTCTTTTCACTATATTTGGTATTGGATAACTTAAACTACATCCAGCGCCCGGCTTTATGGGCGAAAATTCAGGAATCATGTTCCCTCCATTGCACACTGAGCATCTCACCTCCATCTGAGGTACAGCATCCATTCTGACAATCTAAAAGTATCATTCGGATTTCCATATGTATTCACAGAATTAACTCTGCACACATTCAGATTCAATTTACATTTCATAAATGTTTACAAACTGTTTCCACTAAATTCTACAGCTTCCATTATGTTCCCACACATGACTGTACAATTTGAAAAATATCAACCACTCCAAAGACATACATGAAATCATTCTCTATCTTATCGTATCACTCCATTCAATAAGATATGAGATATCCTTGCCTCACCCCATTTGAATTCATTCGAATTACACTATGGTTTTCAATGTAATAAAATCTATTAATCGCTTTCAATAAACATGCACAAGTCCACACGCTCACACATATACACATAATATGATCCGCAAATATATTTCGAAGTGGAGGATTAAAATTAAGACATTATTCCATGCCATATTTCCATAGAAATACTCATTATCTGCTCGTCAGTGATCTTAACAGGTATGACTAAATATTAGACAAATAGAAGTATCAGAGTACTTTAAAAGCCAGTGCAATAAACTGTGGGTTTAAAAGCTACTAACATAAAGTGTCAGACTAAGCTAAAATTATGTCCTGTGGAAATGAGATTCCATATGTTTTTATTTTGGTTGAGAACCTTATAATTTATCTATCCATGTTAATTTAAAGAAAATGTTTTGCTTGCATATAAGAGCAAGCTGGTAATATGTAATGCCATTTTGTATGAATCTCACTCTGGTAATAATCACTTAATCATAAGTTTTACGATGAATAGAATGTCTAGACGGAGTCGATGAGTGGTCTTGTTACGCTTAAAACACTTGGGATGGATTAATCTTTATAGGATGGTAAAGCTAACTGTTATAGTCAAAGATTCAACGGCTAGAATATTTAGAAATATTGGAGGACGTAATGCTTCCAATAGTACATTCATATGACCTTTCGTACCCAGAGCGCATAGTATATAATGCATGACAACTGTAATGCTCACCAACCCAATATTCCTGCGGTTAAGAGCTAGATATTGACCTCCTTCCGTGACCCAGGAAGGTTTGCGACCTCAATCCAGTGGAAAAAACATATGGGAATGATTTGTGAATTCCTATGATTCACTAGAAGAGCGGACATCTTTGCTGATTATGCAACATTGACACAGTTCCATAAGTATTAGTCCTTCAAATTTGCCTTACTTACGTTGCTAATCATAATCTAATGTTTGATACTAAACACACCGAACGACTCATTCAGGAAAATACTCACACTTATATTGAAGAAGTAAACTAAAACTTACAATACATCTTGCTTATACATAGACAGGATATCCATGTATGCCATTTTAATTAAGGAAGAGCAGATCCAAGAAGTCAAAATCAATAACATGCACGATTTCATTTTTATATTTGATCCTGACAGGAAATCCATTAGAATAAATGTTAAGTATCAAATACTCAAATGATTGTAACTTAAAACGTTCATAGATGGTGTGAAATCAGTTCAGAAAATTGTCTTTGTATCGGAAATAAAATATAGAAATTAAAGAGCACCACTTCAAGGCAATGAATATCAATTTCAAGATTCCAAAATTATTTATACGCTCAGCAGAATGAAAATTTATGATCATCAAGAATTACAGCGCTTCCTGTTTGAGGTTGTTATTGCCTGCAATGATTTGTCGTTAGGAAGAATAAGTCAAAATTGGAGGAGATAAGATCAGAAAAGGGATCCATATCGAAGTTTGTCTCCAGTCCTTCCAACTCTAGCTCTTGCTCGATTAAGAGTAACCCAGTCCTTTCTACTTAGTAACGCTGATGTAACTTGGATAGCTGACTTTGCTGTAAAGTGTTTAAAATTATGATTTTACCATAGGTTTTTTTTTTTTTTTTTTTTTTTTTTTTTTTTTTTAATGGAAGTTTAAGATTTGCTATGATATTATTGAAAATTGTTGATCTTCATTATGATTTTGTATTCCCTTTAACGTTTGAAATTTGAGCTCGTGAATTTTGCCAGTTTTATGGTTTTTGCCTAATCAGTATATTGATAGGAGTCCTCATTGTTAATCTTGTTTGAATTCAGTTTAGTTAGGCGTTGCTGAAGTTAGCTAGGTAGCCTAGCAGACATTGTTACAGAGAGACTATTATAGACACTTTTATTGAGACTATCACAATGGGTGAAACCACGCGATCTCATGCGTTGAGTCAGAACATGAGAGAGAGAGAGAGAGAGAGAGAGAGAAAGAAAGTGGTTGATCAAACGCTGGAAAAAATAATAATTATTATAATGACTGCGGGTCCCAGCTAGATTGGTCCGTGTAACCCCGAGCATAGTTCATGAAAAGAAAATAGATAAATCAAGCCACAATTGAATACAGTACCACGACCTGAATTGTGAGGAATGCAAATCTGACAAAACAAACAATATCCTCGAAAACGAATATCAAAATGAAGCATCATAAACATATATGGAAATAAAACTTCTTGGTCTTGGCAGAGAGATTCCAATTCACCGGAGAGCCTTTTGGTAGACTATCTTCTTTGTTTTTCCCTACGGTGACACAATGAACAGGCGTTCGGGAGAGCCCACGCTTGAGTGCGAGACCTACGTTCGGGAGCCCGGAAACCCTTGGGAGCCCGGGGTCCCGCAGATTCCCGGGCTTCCGAACGTAGGTCTCGACCTTCCCGGGTTGGAGACCCATCTCCGCTCCGAATCTCAGTCCCGTCACACCGACGACCCGGGCGCCAATACCAATCATACATACATGCATACACACATTGCCAAATATATAATAGATAGGGAAAATCCCCAAAGGAAAGAGAAACAATGGAGCTCTCGAGGCCTTTTGACTTCTTGTTCTTTACTCAGCAAGTAAAGTACAAGAAGTCGAGAGGCCTTGCAGAACTCCATCGTTTCTCTTTCCTTCGGGGAGTGTGTGTGTGTGTGTGTGTGTGTTTGCCTTTATATGAAAGCTCTTTTCCTATGATTCTTATAACTTTTCTAAACTGTTTATTTTCCTGGTGACAGGTTGGCCAAGAAACAGCACCGGTGTGAGATTGACACATAAGGCATAATATTCCTTCTGTCACCAGGATTTAATTTGAAAGATATCTCCAGTTTTTCTTTGCCTTCATACTCCTGTGTATCAATCCTTTTTAATTTGTAAGTTCTGATTTTCATTTTGTTCATTGATAGAGATCTTAATATTTGAATGCTATTGGAAGGGTTTATTTTATATACCGGGAATTCTAAATTAGTACAGTGATGCTCAAATCTCATGCGACATGACTCCATAGGATTTCGTTCAAAATTTACTAACTGGCAACTAGCATGCTCCATATTTATCTATTATTTCAATGCGGAAACACGATTATTACATACAATGTTTCATAAGAGTGAAATCTGCCATATATTTCAAAACTATAAGAAAATGTCACGTGTAGCCAAATTTCAGAAAAACCTCTTTCGAAACATTTTCAGAACTTTCGTTCACACATCGCTGAAGCATTTAACCAAAATGAAGTTATCAAACCTCAGTTTAAATGTTAAATAAACAAACGGAAAAAATTGTCATAACAAATAATGCTTCCAAAGCAAACATAAAATTTGAAATAGTCGTATTTGTTTGCTTTTATACCTGAATGCTGAAAAAAAATTTAAATATCTATATACATAAGTAGAATATGCCCACCGATATCAACCTGTGAGGGGAGCGTGTGTGACGTATCATTATGTCGGTGCAAAAACAACCACCCGCTGTAACATAATTAGGTCTACACTGAGTAGCGACAATGAAATTATCTTAAAAACACTTACTTTATATGTGTTAGAGGAATAGTTGGATTTTCATACATAATCATTTGTTATAATTCTTAAATATTTAAAAAAATGATGGCATAAAGCAAATATTCCCACATGCAATTATTATTCTTTTGTCAAAGTCAAGATTTTGTTTCTAGGCCTAGGTGTTAGGTTTCTTTACTTTACACTTAACAGTCACATCTCTCTATTAACAATTTCTAGCCTGAAAGGAAATGAGGATATCTACACATTCTTGCAATTCAAGTTACCTTATGAGAGAGAAAATTATACACCAAAAGCTAGTAGGACTTTTAAGAAACTAATATTTTAAACCAGTTGAAAAACAAGTGTTCCATACGCCTTGATATTAATACTTATATTTCGATTAATAGCCATCTTCTCCATATACTAAAAATAATCATCATCTTTTATTCCTCAAAGAACAGGTAATCTTTACAAATAAAAACATTAGTAACAGATTACATTTCAGAAGGCTTAGAATATTTTTTTAGGACTATAAATCATTTTGCAACATACAGCCAGCTTAAACACAGCCTAAAACTTCAACATTCAAAGAAAACTGGTTGTAATTCATAATCCTATCGTATTCCTCAAAGAACAGGTAATCTCTACAAATAAATTCATTAGTAACAGATTACATCTCAGAAGGCTAAGATTATTTCTTTAGGCCTATGAAACATCTTGCAACATACAGGCAGCTTAAACACAGCATAAACTTCAACATTCAAAGAAAACTTGTAATTCATATTCCTACTTTGAAAATGTTGTTATGACTTGAGCTCATCAGGTCTACTGTTACAATGCTGCAGATGTAGTTATATTGAACAGTTCGAGGAGCATGTAAGTGTGCTTTCATTGATGGCACCACTAATCTTATCACACCGCACTTTGAACAAAGCAACCTAAAAAAAAAATCGTTTTAAATCACACAGATTACGAATCATACCTTTGCATAAAAGGGATCTTATTTATATAATCATAAGGAAAATAGGGCTAGCTGTGAATTCGCAAACTTGTAGACATGTATGACATTAGAAATTAAAAAAAAAAAAAGTTTAACATTACTTGGCAACGTCACATTGAATCTGAGAATCTGGACGACACCAAAAGAATCATGTTGCACGAGATTTGAACACCACTGTACATTTTGCCAAGCATGACAAATTGATTCATCAATATATAAATTAAGGGCCTGGAAAAGGAGGTAATGTTTGTTCAAAATAGGCAATCGATCAAACCGACGCCATTTCACTAAATTTTTACAATAAGAGAATCAGTCTCTCTCTCTCTCTCTCTCTCTCTCTCTCTCTCTCTCTCTCTCTCTCTCCATATATATAGATATTAATATATATATATATATATATATATATATATATATATATATGTATATATATATATATATATATATATATATATATATATATAGATATTTATATATATATATATATATATATATATATATATTTATAATGAATATAATTCGGTATAAAGTATCAGTAACTGCAGACCATTTAAAATCCTGTTCTTGAAACTCCCTTCAGGGTCAACTGTCCTCCTCAAAGTCTCCATCATTATTTACAGTGATTATTCGGCTTTTCTTCGCTTGTCTGGAAACTTCAAGTTAGACAGAGTTTTCTATAATAGTCCTGCTTCCTTTAAATTTTTATTTGCGATAATAAGTGCCTTGCTTCGTGCTCAAATATTGTCTTTGTTATATTTCTTTAGCGTCATTTATCTCGTTTTTATTGTAAATTATTTTTAACCTCAGCCTCGAAAGATCGCTCATCCTTCCCCATAATAATTGTAATTTCCTCCTCGGAAAATTAACAGAGATGATTTTATCCGACGTCGGCTCTGAAAGTTTCATGAAGGCGAACTGATTTGATAAGAACCTGCATGGCCATTTAGAAGTGTTTGTTAATAATACAATATGACTTGAACAAAATATTATTCTTGCTTTTTATTATTTTGGGAAATGCCATGACGATCGGCGTTTCACGAAAAAAAAAAAAAAAAATCAAATTCACCAATGCCTATTATATGACTGATGGCGTTATGTCACCCTCTTTTAATTGTAATGAATTGCAGCCGTCATCTAGCTTCTTTAACTGTTTTATTCTATAGTTAGATTTTCCTTAGCGTCGAAGGTAATACCGTTAAGGAGGAATGGATGTTATGAAGACAAAAAGTAATAACGAACAACTATAACAGAAAGAAAAAACTAGATGAGGGGCAGGCGAGAAAATATAATCACTAGCAAAAAAAAAAAAAAAAAACAAAAAAAAAAAAAAAAAATTGATGTTCAGTCAAAGGACTGAAAGATCATTTGCTGTATTGCTGCACCAAACATTAACATTCAAGCGTGGGATTTATCCTGCAGACCGAACCCGTATAGAGATACTTGGTTAATTTTTTATTGTTATTCTATGCATAGACTCAGAGGGGCATATATTCGGAAGTGAAATAGGAATTTTTTTCTTTTCTTTTCTTTTTTATTCCAGTCCTTGAATTGGTAGTGGGGCCTAAGTTTTCATACTACTATCCTAAATTCACGATTTCCAATACGGGGTGACTCTCTCTCTCTCTCTCTCTCTCTCTCTCTCTTACAAATGAATACAAAAGAGAGAGAGAGCGCGCTCACATTCACAAACACACACACACATTTATCTCCTGGATAGAGTTTAAAATCACACCAAAATGTGTACATTCATTCATCAAGAGCCTTGGATGCTCTACTGCCTTCCCCGCACCATCAACCCCGCTCCCCCCAAAAACCCACCAAAAAGCTTACCTGCCAGAAGTTTGAATGGCGCAACTCAAACGATGGAAATATTTATGAGCCTTATCGAGGACTGAATATCGGGCCAGGAAGGATGTCGCTATCGATTCTCGGTCGAAGATGGAAAGAATATAGTCATGCATGGAATTATTTGGAGGCTAAGTATGTAAGTGTATGTATATATATATAATATATATATTATATTATATATATATATATATATAATTATATATATATATATATATATATATTTTATATATATAAATATATATATTATATATATATATATATATATATATATAATATATATATATAGATATATTATTAATATATATATATATATATATATATATATATATATATATATATATATATATATATATTATATATATATGTGTGTGTGTTGTGTGTGTGTGTGTGTGTGTGTGTACACTCATGCGTATATATGTATTTAAGGAACATCTTATTTTGGAAATAATCAACAGCAAAGTAAATACATCGTAGTCATTGTTTGTTATGAAACATATTTATAAAGTACAGGTAGAAAAATTAAAGGAAATGAAATAGAAAGTAGAATGAAAATTTGGGATCTGAAATTGGAGGGTATGGCAATTAGGAAGACCATTATAGAAGAGGCAGAAGGAAGAAACGGAGGACATGAGGATGACTCTCCAATCATCAAACATATCAAATTGCAGCCCTCTATTCTTAGTAGAGTTTCATTTTATTTAAGGTTAATTTTCACCATGATCGTGGGTCTGGCAATAGTGTAGAACAGACACCACCGAGCCATGGCTGAAAATTTCATGGGGCTCGGCTCCTACAGTATTATACGCTGTGCAGAAAACTCGAAAACTTCGGCGCATTTTTTTACTTGATTAAACAAACTTAGCCAGGTATGTAGATAAGTATTTAATTTACGAACTGAGAGAAATAAAGCAATATATCAAATAACTTTCCAAAAATTTGCCATTCTAAGTCTTTAACAGTTGCAATCTAATTGCATGCATATCTGTATATACACTCCGAATTACAGTGAATCCGAAGGAAAAGGTTCAAGATTCTAAATGGGCAGCAATTACCATAGCATCGGCACTTCATATTCTGCAATAATAAAAAAAAAAAAAAAACCTAGACCCACGCACCCTACAACCAAAACAACCCCGTTAGATGTGACATTAATTTTTCATGCGACATGCTCTATTTCTTCTCATTTATAATAATGCTAATTCTCAGATATATGCATGTCATTATTATTCTCTGTCTCTCACTCGCTTGCTTTGCATGTGAGTCGACTTTAAGGGCTGTTCCTTATGAATATTTATTAGCTATAGTTGAGTGATTCTCGAAAACTGGGTGCTGTGGCACTCCAGACAGTGCCCAGGGGTGCCGCAAGATTGTCATGAATTTTGTCATGGCTTGATCATCTCAATGAATATTTGTAGAAAAAAAAAATCAAAAGTCTTCATACAATTATTATCAGTGCGCCTGTTCTAATGATTATATGAAGACTTCTGCGTTTTTTCCACAAAAGTTCATCGAATCGATCTATCCAAGTCAAAATTCGTGACAATCTTCCGGCACCCCTAGGCACTGTCATGGGTGCCACGTCACCCAGTTTAGAATTCGCTGGTCTATAGGTAATAAAGATTCAAAAGGAACAGCCTTTAAATTCGACTCACATGAAAAGTATAATATTGACGAAGGCATAAATTTGATCATAGCATTATTATAAATAGCAGACATAGAGCACGGCGCTAAAAAAAATACTATCACAACTAACGGGGTTGTTTTGGTTGTAGGGTGCTTGTGTCTATCTTTTTTCTTTTTTAGTCTAAATAATGATTACCATTACTGTGTAAAGGAAACTGTTTAAATAATCTTACCCACTTAAACCATAAAGATCAAAGTAGACAGATTGCATTGAAATAGGGAACCCATACTCCAATAGTGGTAAATAAAAAAGAAAAAATCCAAAGAATTTAGAGCTGTTGTCATTTCATTCAGAGATTTTTATCAATGTTATTTTTCCGTATCCCGCCTTCATCCAAAGTGGGTGCTGTGGCTCTAGTTAAGTAGATCCGTGGATCATTCCCTGTCCACCGCCAACTTTTTCGTGAAAGGGCAAAGCCGAAAACTTCACTTCTTTAAGTTTACCAATTGTCTGTTTTTCTTGGGCCATGACTGATTATTAATGGAGGATTGCCCTAATCAAATTGGAGACTGTAAACAAAACTGGAAAAGTAACAAAATACATTAATATACTAAAACTCAAAACAGTGGCTTTCGGCAGCTGAGAGACTGACGGACGGACTGACAGAAGGAAGGCAGCAGAAATGCTGCCAAAAGCTACTATTTTGAATTTTACTTGTTGATATTGATGTGGTTTTTTTCCCATTTACTGCGACCCGCCACTGAGCTGATTATTCTGCATTGCACTACATATCATCAGAATCGTCACTAATTTAATCACTATCACTAATAGTACATATTGATTAAAGTTTGACGAATTTCAAAGCACACCTTCCCCCTCCAACAGCTAGACTAATACCGTGTCCACACGGTCGAACGCTGTCTGCAGACACAAAGACATTAAAATGTCCGTGTTTGTTGTTAAAGAGGGCACAAACAATGCCCTTGTACTGACTTTGAATATGAAACTAAGACGCTGCCAGACACAAAATCAGTTTTCAGTCTGTTTCTATCCTGAGTGAGTTAAGAACGTTTTTCATTTTTTCTTAGATTATTAGGCATTATGAGAAAGGTGATCCACATTCCCATTATCCGGTAAACTCAGGGAAAGGAAAGTTTCTGTCATTTGGCAGGAAAAAATAAAAGATCTAAGTCAAAGAAGTGAAAGAGAAGTGATGTGAAAAAGGAATACCATTAAGGAGAAGGATTTTGGAGAGAGATGACAGAAGAGAATTCATGTACGAATTTGATGAAGAGCAATGGACGACGCGAAACTTCGGTTTAAGAAGACTGGAAAATAGAAAAATATAGAACGCGAAGGATTCCACAACATCAAAATGAAAATGCAAGCACGAGGAAACGGGGAAATAGGTAAACTAGATAACAGCAGAAAGAAAAGACAGGAAAGCGTCAGCAAAGAATGTATTATTACTATATATATCACTAAAAAATAAAATAGAATAAAAAGAAAAAAGAAAAGAATTAATAGTTTTAATAAAGAAGCAATCAGACCAGTTGAAATCTGCTGACTTCGATGTGACTGGAAATGGATTCGAGGAATATGAGAATGTGGGAGATCCATGCAACTCAACCGGCGGTTTCAATTTCCCCGGTTCATGCAGACTTGGCACAACGAGGCTTTCTTTTCTCTTTACTGGTTCTGTTAAACTTATAATTCAGAGATTTTATATCAAAAGTTGCCGAATGTATTAGGATCAAGAGTCAGAAAACAAATAGAACAACGGAAACTGTTGAAATAAAACTCCCCACAGTCTATAGATATAGTGATTAAAAAGTTGATAATGCAGCTGGAAAAGAAGGCAACATGAAAGTTCCAGATAAATATACAACCGTAAAAAATCAATGGAATGTCAATCGAGGAAGAATTAGAAAAGTAAGTAATGGTTAATTTAAAGAAGCATGTATAACTGACCTCTTCATTAATATTGATTATGTTTACTTGGCCATCCGCTTTCTAGAGGTGAAAGAGAATAACCTGCTGCAAATTCATAATTGTCTAAAACTTGTAAAATTTTCAAATAATGTTTGATTATAGTTTACTATAATGTACCACATATAAGCACATAAATGCATATCAATGTTAATGATATACACATACATATATATTGTTAGGAACGACTTTCTTATGTGGTTCACAGGTTCTTTAATAGATCTTAATTGGGAACTAGCTGTGGTCTGAAAGGGACTGCAACAGACTCAAAGAGGGGAAGTGTCAAAGAAAATGCCAAAATACCTTAACCTAATTTATTATAAAAAAATATATTACAAATGTACACATGAACACAGGCTTTAGACGGAGAAGCATTGCAAAAGTAAAGAAAAAAAACTCATTATCATAAACATGACCAGCAGCCGTCACAAAAAATACTAAAAGGCATAATAATTGTTTATCAGTAATAAGAATAATGAACACCAATACCTTTACCAATGTCAGAAAAATTTTTTTTGTTACAATGTCAGACATTTTTTTTTAACAATGTCCACATCACAAATACTTCAACAGCATTAGACAATAAAATAAATAATACCAACAGATATAATCGTAACATTATTTAATTAATAATAATAATAATATTAATAATTATTAACATTAGCCATTCTTGCTCCAAACCATAATAACAACCAGCAATAATGATAATAACCCTTACCCAATAATATGCCTTGTCCCACAATAATAATGATAATAAACAGCAGAAACCTCGTCATGTCTATGACCATACAAATCGCAAAATATTCACTATCACAACAATGAGAGACAGAAACTCAAAGAACCTTTTCGATGACTATCAGGCACTTCCATTATGACTACAGCTTCTCATCTGCCTCATAAGAAACATATTCTTCCGGAAAAACCGGCGACTACACATTAGTCCCCCACTCCTCTACGGGAATCAAAATCCCACGGAACATTCATCGCACAATTCCATGTTGATATCACTTCCTCACTGGGAACCAGATCAACGTCCTCTTCCATTGTCTACAGCTAATAACCATGGCCAAAAACCATCGTCACCGACGAACAACCTCTGCCTCTACTACCACCATCAACAAGGTGATACTCGAAACTCGGTTGCTGCATAGTTCTCCTCCGAGAACTGAAGTGCGGCTGAATTCTCCGAGAACTGGTGAGTGAGCTGTCTGAAACCTGAATGCCTGAAAAAAAAATAAAAACTGAGAGACTAGCAACACCTCACCTCCCCAAATATATTACAGAAGAGCAGGTAAACAACCCACGAAAGAGCAGAGGACATTCAAACTAGTTAACAAGGCAGTTGGAAAAAAAACTATCAGCAAACATGTCACCACCACTCCTAATAGAAAAAGAAATTTCCAATAACACTCTCGTACAACCGCCCCCCCACCACCCGCAAATAAAAATTGTCACAGCCCTAACAGCCGCAACAGGACCTAAATCTGGCTAAAGGTCACCTATATATGTTACAACCACTTTTCATATTCTTTAATAGATCTTAATTATTGGGAGCTAAGACTGGTCTGAAAGGGACTGCAGCTACTCATGGGGGCTTGGGGAGTTACCAAAGAATATACCAAAGTACCTTAACCTAATTTCTTAGCCACAAATATACTACAAATGTTCAGATGAGCATAGGCTTCAGACGGAGTAGCACTTCAAAAGAGATGAAAATTAATCATTGTCATAAACATGACCATGGTCTTAGTAAATTTTACTATTACAAAAACTTTAACAGCAGCAAAAGACAAAAACAACTTTTAAATACAAAGTAACCTTTAAACAACAAAGACTTTACAGCAGCAGTCACAAAATTACTAAAGGCGTAGTCATTGCTCATCAGTGATAAGAATAATGAACACCAGTACCTTCACCAATGGCAGAAAAGTAAACTTAAAAAATATTCACAGTACAAATATTTTCAGTAGCAGCAGACAATGGAATACAACAGCAGACATAATCTTAACTTAGATAATATTAATAATAAATACCATGAGCTATACCCACTGCAAAACCATAATAACAATAATAAACCTAACCCAACAATATACCTTGGCGCACAATAATAATCATAATAATAATAATAATACACATCAGATACCTCGTCATATTAATGATTATACAAATAGCAAAAGATCCTTTCTCACAGACACTCAACGGACAACTCTCGGACGCTTCCATTAGGACTATAGCATCTCAGTTGCCTCAAGGGAAACAACTTCTTCCGGAAAAACCTGGGACTACACATAAGTCCCCCACTCCTCTCTGGGAACCAAAATCCTCTGGGGCATCTATCGCACACTTCCATGTTGATATCATTTCCTTTGGCACCTAAATCAAGGTCCTCCTTTGCTGTACATAGGTAACCATCGTCAAAATCATCCTCACTGGCGAACAACCTCTGCTGCTAATAACACCTCAACAAACCTGACAAATGATTACTTTAGTTCATTACTTATTGGATTAACTTTCCTTGTGCTTACTCTGGACACACATAACACACCAATTAGACAAGAAAATGCAGAAAATACTAAAATTACTCATGGACAGCTGTTTGGTAGCTTAAAACGTACTCAGTACAAAAAAATAAAATTTATTTAACACAATGAAGTAAATTACTGAAAGTTACTTAAATAGCTCTAAACAAATGAATAAATGAAAATCCCAAATAGAGTTAGCAACAACTCAAAGTACTGATTCTTGGTTTACTGCCTGCATTTAAGATACAAATATTCACACAAGATCTGAGTCCTTTCTGGGGACTTCTTGCAATAGCTGCTCTTCATGGAACGTTGATTGTTGGTAATCTACCCTGACACTGCAGAAGGTCTTCCATGCAAGGGGGAATAACGGGGCTTCGAGGGTGCCACACAGATCTGAAAATAGGTCATCCAGATGACAACTCATAATAAATGATCTCTTACAAATCAACACAATGGAGGGTGATTTAATTTATAGCACTGAGCAAGGATTAATTCAGTTACTGGGCGTAATTCATGAGGGAAATCGACATATTAGATTTTTTTCAAGGAAGGTATGAGGAGAGATAGAAATCTTGGAACAAAAAAATGAGATATCTAAATGATAGAAATAGACGCTGGTAATTAATTACTTAAATTCAGGCTCACCAGCTATGCTTAAATTGCAGGGCACAATTGCAATACAGTTGATCCAGTTTCACTTTCTCTAGTAACTAAGGGCGACTTGGGGCCCATTCCACATCTGACCCTTGTATCATCACATTGGATGGGTGGTTTACATGCTCGCCTACCGATTGGGTAGTCCCGAGCTCGATTCCCCACTCTGCCAACGTGCAATCAGAGGCATTTGTTTCTGGTGATTAGAAATTCATTTCTCAATATAATGTGGTTCGGATCCCACAATAATCTGTAGGTCCCGTTACTAGGTAACCAATTGGTTCCTAACCACTTAAAAATATCTAATCCTTCAGGCCACCCATACGAGAGCTGTTAATCAGCTCAGTGGTTTGGTTAAACTAAGATATACTTAACTTAAGCACCATGTAGTGTTCAAGTTACAAAAGGGTACAAAGGGCACACCAGAGACAGGGCGCTCAAGCAAGTTACGAAGACTACACAGGGACTGAAAACTAACTACATTAGCAGGTGATGTTGTCCATCATTGTTCAGGTTTTTTATGGGCGGAGATGCCCTATAGCCTAAAAAGTAATTAGGTACCATCAGAGAGGTGTCATAGGAATACAACTCATAGAGTAGAAATATCCAAAAGGAAGCCTAACCTGCAGATTACCCACCATGACTCACTGATACCTGCTGCCTGTCTAAACCTGCTTCTCAAACACATCTCCAATCCACTTCTGTGCTAGGGTTGGGGTTCTCACATAACCACTGGTCGAGCTGTCCTGTCTAAAAGGGTTTTAGGCCTTATGTTAACTGTTGGGAGAGGTGGGAACAGGATATGTATATATATATATATATATATATATATATATATATATATATATATATATATATATATATATATATATATATATTGCAAGGGTCCAATTGACCCTGTCTAATAAAAGGAGAGAAATCACAACCTAGTAACGTAACCAAACCAATAGACGGCCACCCACGCAACAAACGGCTACTCTGTAAAAGCGAAAATCAAGTCTTTACCTCCCCAAAAGAAAACTAACATGGAGGATACACACGCGGTCAACAGACGATTCATCCAGAGAACAATACATTTTGAAAAAAAAAGGAGGCATATACAACTTATTATCATGAAATTTACAAAATATTCCCCCAAAAAAAATTATTAATGAAAAGACGAGAGAAAAAAATATAATATATAAATATATCGAGCAAGAGAGAGAGGAGAGAGAATATCGAGCAAGAGAGAGAGAGAGAGAGAGAGAGAGAGAGAGAGAGAGAGAGAGAGAGAGAAATAACTATATACATGTGGGATTAATTTATTAGTAGTTCATATATTTTAAGGTCCTTCATAAACATTTTACAAATATACGGGTCCAAATGGTACATTCCCGGACTAAGATTTAGGTTGTTTTTATTAGTGA
>NC_061097.1:64209134-64236428 GCF_015104395.2 Macrobrachium nipponense | reverse complement strand
TTGTTTTTATTAGTGATTTGTATAATTGCTGATTCCAGTAGATTTCTTGAAACATAATCATTAGATCTAGCAATTACAGAGGTATCACCCCAATTAATACAATGAGATTTTTCATTCAGATGGATAAACAGTGCATTTGAAGTCTGGGCTGTTTTAACTGAAGACATATGCTGCTTAATACGTACACATAAATTTTTACTTGACTGACCAATGTAAAATGATGGGCAATCCTTACAAGGAATTTTGTAAATGATGTTGTTATTTGTTACGGGACTATTCTTAATTAGCATATCTTTAATGGGATTGTTATAAGAGAACACTACATTAACATTAAACGATTTAAATATTGATGTTATGGTTTCATTACATCAATATTTAAATCGTTTAATTAAGTAAGGTAAGTTTAGTACATACCTTACTTATTAAGTACATTTAATAAGTAAGGTAAGTTAAGTACATTTTTAGGCATTTCTTTTTCATTAATAGCAACACTATAAAACTTTTTGTGAGATTTCGATAACATAAATCAATTAAATGAAGTGGGTAGCAGAGATCGTTTCCTATCTTTTTTATGTATTCTATTTCTTGGTCAAGATATTGTGGACTCGTGATACGCATAGCACGTAGGAACATAGAAGAAAAAATTAAGATTTTAATATTAAGATGGTGGCCAGAATAAAAATGTACATATGTTAAATTATTTGTGGGTTTTCTATAAATACTGAATTTACATTGGAAAGATTCTCTATGTATTAATACATCTAGGAAAGGGATGACATTGTTATTTTAAATTTCAACAGTGAATTTTATGGATGGCACTAAATTATTCAATTTAGACAATAAATCATTTGCATCGATACCAACAGGTAAGACTACAAAGATGTCATCAACATATCTGTACCCTTTTAAGGGGACAAGTGTGATATTCGGGAGGTGTTGTCTTTCAAAAAATTCCATATATAAGTTTGAAAGGAGAGGTGATAAAGGGTTACCCATGGCCATACCAAATATTTGTTGGTAATATTCTCCATTAAAAATAAATCTGCAATCACAAATACATATCTTAATCAATGAAATTATGTGACTAAGACAAAGTACTCGTAACAGTCGGACAGGCAAAAACGAAAATGGAGCTGATAGGTTAGGTATGAGTACAGTGTTGAAATTAGTACCAAAGTTTGATGAGGAAGATGTACGACATATTTCATGTGTTTAGAGAAGTTAATGGAAAGAGTAGGTTCTCCTAAAGAAATGTGGACTTTATATTTACAGTCAGTCTAGAGTGGTAGGGCGCTTACTGTGTATAGTTGCATGTCTAAGGAGGAATGTGATGATTATGATATTGTGAAAGAAACTGTTCTTAGCGCGTTGAGGTTAGTACCGGAGGCGTACCATAAAAAATTTAGAAGTTTGAGAAAGGACGAAAATATTACGTATGTAGAATATGGTAAGAAGTTAGAGAGGCTGTTTTTTGATTGGTTAACTTCTGCTAAAGTTGAGGATTTTGATGGTTTGAAGAACTTAGTGTTATTAGAAAACTTCAAAGATAATGTATCTCCTGAGATTAAGCTTTATATAGAAGATAGGCGAGAAGTATCTTTTGCAGGATCCACTAGGTTAGCAGACGAACATAGTTTGACTCATAATCTAAGTGTTAGTAAGAAACGAAATGATCCTTCGTCTGGTGGAGTACAAAGCAGTAAAGGTTTCAGTTCTAGTAATAACAATGCGAGTAAAGGTGACTATTCCTATTATACATGTGGGAAACCTGGTCATACGTCTAAGGTTTGTAAGAGTAAACTGGCATCTAGTGGCTCAGAATTAACTTGTTTCCGATGTAATGGGAAAGGGCATTTAGCGAGAAATTGTGCAGTAGAAAGGAAGGACGGTAAGAAACCAGTGTCTCTAGTTAACCTTTCGTCAAGTAGGAATGATGTGATGAGAGAAACTAGGAAATTTTTTGGTGAATTTCTGTCAAAAGGTGTAGTTTCCTCTCTTGGAGGAGTAGATTTGAGGGAAGTAGTCTTGCTTCGAGATACAGGAGCTGCTGTCTCACTGATTAGGAGTGAGAGTGTGCCAAACAGGGCAGAAATCAACATGGAAGAAAAAGTCATGTTAGGTGGATTTCCTAACACTTGTATTCTTTGTCCTTTGTTGAAGTTGAACTTAGAAAGTCAGGTAGTGTCAGGAGAAGTGAAACTTGCAGTTGTTGACAGTTTGTCTGTTGATGGCATTAACATTATTGTCAGTAATGACTTAACTTTATCCAAAAATGTGAATCCTGTTGTGAGTGAGATTCCAGTGCCTGAAATGGTAGTAAAAAGGTTGGGTTTAGATACAGACATAGACTACGGTCATAATTTGTTCGTGGATTCGAACGAGAGTGAGTTCGTGGATTCGAATGTGAGTGATTTTGTGGATTCAAACGAGTGTGATAGAGGTGGCGAGGTTGATCATAGCGTGAGTGCGGCTGAGAGACCTGACTCTCTCGTTGACAGTGATAACCAAATGGAAGGTGTAGCTGTTGAGAGTAACGTAGTAAATGTATCGGTATCTATTACTAGTTACGGTGATGAATTAGGCACTAACCTTTTGTATAAGGATAAGCTAGTCAAGTTTCATAGAGAGGATGAAACACTACCCTGAATTTTTTAATGTGAGTTGAATGATGATCTCCATGATGTGTGTAAGGAAACGCTTTGTTTAAAGGACGAAGTTTTGTGTTGTTATGTTTGGTCTAAGTCAGGTAGTAAAGAGGAAATCACAGAACAACTAGTAGTTCCTAGGAAGCTTCGCGAGCTAGTGTTGAAGTTATCACATGATGAGCAAGGGCATTTAGGAGTAAATAAAACTTTCAAGGGTATTAGTAGGGTGTACTTTTGGCCTAAAATGAAGAGTGACGTAAAGAGGTATGTTTTAAGCTGTCATGAATGCCAAATTGTTGGGAAACCGAATCAAGTAATTCCCAGAGCTCCTTTGTGTAATATTCCTTCAGTAGGCGAACCTTTTGAGAATGTAGAGTATTATAAAAACGATTTAGATGTGCTTGGTAACTAGCAAAAGAGAACAAGAGTGAAAATCAAGGGGAAACTAAAGGGAAACATGATCTTAGAGCAAAAGAGAGAAGTTTGTGTGTAAGAGATAAAGTTTTAGTACTAGTCCAGAAAAAAGGTCCCTCTTTATCTTATAAGCTCGAAGGTCCTTTTTCAATTTTAGAGAAGAGGGGAAATCTGCATTATTTAATCGATATGGGTAAGAGTAGAGCAAAGTGGATGCATGTAAAATTGCTTTAAAATTATAAAGAACGCCCCGTACCATGGCCACCGCCAGTGCCCATAGTAATGGTGTCAGAAAGAGAAATTAGTTTTGAGAAAAACACAAGAGGTGTTTTAGTATTTCCATGTTTTTATCGGAGTTCAAAGAACGGAGAAATTAAGAGGGAAGGATTATGTGATAGCTAATAGCCTCTCCAGAGTTTTCAGAATAAGTAGACTAATGACCGTTTTCTGTTTTGGCACGAGTGGTTGAGTGAATGAAGAAGTGTTAAAGCTTTATGCTGAATTGTTCCCCTGCTGTTTAATTCTTGTTTCTCTTTAGAAAAAAATAAAATCAGTTGATTTCATTTTTTTTCTTTTTTGGGGGGGACGTGTCATGGTAATGGCTTCATAGCAAAGAATTACAAGTTAAAGGAAAGGAAAACGCATCTTCGAGAAGTTCTGCGGCAAGGAGGCTTTCGTGCGTGTTTTGGAGGCGCCTGTTCTCATGATGGTTCTAGAATCGGCTGGAGTGTTGAGGAATGCGACACGCGCAGTCACGTCATCAGAAAATGCAGCGAAATATGATGCAATACTTCGTCGAGATTCTTCTAGGACGTTCTGGTCATCTCGGAAGTCTGTGACGTTCATGCTCCACCCCCCGTAGGCCCCATCCCCAGGTCACCGTATAAATATGACTGACGAAGTAGAAGAGATCAGTGAGAGTCACAGATCAGATCATCAGTGAGAGCTCAGCAGCAGAGATCAGAGATCATCAGAGAGAGATAAGAGAAGAAGAAACAGGCGAAGGATCAGAGAGGAAAAGGTGCTCGAGAGTTTGGTCAAATTCTGGTCTAGTCGTCCAGTTAGAGAGGACGACCGAGGTATTTTCGTCATTGAGCAAGCACTCAGAGAAGAAACGTTCTACAAGAGGTTTCGAGGAGTTCCTTCCCTTCGAGTATCAAGAATAGACATTACTTTCTGCAATACGGAGTCAAGAAGACGTCTACAAATACAGTCCTCCTTTTGTGAAGCCACCGCTTCGAGCATAGATCTCCGACAGCACAAAACTGGCCAGCAAGTATTTGCATTACCTCACCGTTTCCCCAGTTCATGCATTGTAAGATTTTACTTGTAGGAGAAACCATTCTGCATTTATCTTTGTTAGTAAGCTTGTAAATAAACCTTTGTTCTGGTAGTGTTTATTTCTATATTCATATCCCTAGTGTCAACTGTTGGTGTTGAATTCTTTTTGTTTATCATAATATCGAACCTATTAGCGGACCTCTCGCGGTTCGCAACAACAATATATGAGACAGACTAAAGAACTAGCCAGCAACAACAAGTCGAAATGGCTACTGAGGGGAGAGCTAAAGAAGGAAACTGAAGGAATGATAACAGTGGCACTAGATCAGGCCCTAAGAACCAGATATGTTCAAAGAACGATAGATGGAAATAATATCTCTCCCATATGTAGGAAGTGCAATACGAAAAATGAAACCATAAACCACATAGCAAGCGAATGTCCGGCACTTGCACAGAACCAGTACAAAAAGAGGCATGATTCAGTAGCAAAAGCCCTCCAATGGAGCCTGTGCAAGAAACACCAGATACCTTTCAGTAATAAGTGGTACGAGCACCAACCTGAAGGAGTGATAGAAAACGATCAGGCAAAGATCCTCTGGGACTATGGTATCAGAACAGATAGGGTGATACATGCAAATAGACCAGACGTGACGTTGATTAACAAAATCAAGAAGAAAGTTGAAGAGAAAGTTGAAGAGAAAGAAAAGGAAAAAATGGATAAGTATCAAGACCTGAAAATAGAAATAAGAAGGATATGGGATATGCCAGTGGAAATTGTACCCATAATCATAGGAGCACTAGGCACGACCCCAAGATCCCTGAAAAGGAACCTGAAAAAACTAAAGGCTGTAGTTGCTCCAGGACTAATGCAGAAGAGTGTGATCCTAGAAACGGCGCACATAGTAAGAAAAGTGATGGACTCTTAAGGAGGCAGGATGCAACCTGGAACCCCACACTATAAAAATACCACCCAGTCGAATTGGAGGACCGTGAAAGACTAAAAAAACTAAGAAAAAATAAAATAAAAAAATAAAATAATAATAATAATAAATTACAGCTCCCAACTCAATTCTGAACTCACATACAGTCATCTGAGCTCAATAATTGGACACGAAAAGATCAGGCCTCTGGGGAGAACAGGACTCCAGCAGTAGTTTCTTTAATTTTCTTTTGTTTCCTCGAATTTCTTTAATTTCTTCCGCTTGTGCTTTTGTTATTTCTACTCTTTCATAATTCCATTCCAAGTATACTGATATTTGTAATTACAAGCATTATTGGATTTCATTTTAGGGGCTTTTTAATAGACAATTCAGGCTTTCATAAAACAGGAAAAACAAATCTAAGAGAAGGAGAAAACTGACAAACATAGAGCTGTTATACCAGAACGACTTCCGTATAAAATTTTCCAATTAGTATTTATTGCTTTCATCTTATTCTTTTTTCCTCAGTTGTTTTCTTGATTCACTTTTTTTTTATTTAGGCTTCCATCTTCCTAATTCTTTTCATCTTTAGTCCTTCATCGACTGTTTTCTTTAATATGGTTCGTTCATGATGCATTTCTACTCCTCTTTTACCTTGGCAAAGGTCCTCTTCTAATTCCTTCTCGCCTCCTCCCTCTCCTTCTAGCCCCTACCCATGCCCCTGTTCTTCGACCTGAAACAGCCCACTACCAAACCATGAAAGGAATTCCTATTCGTCGTTTGCAAAGGATCCTCCTCCTCAGTAAAAATGTGTTAATCCTCCTTGAAAGCGATCATTTCACATCTCTCATTGGGCTATCCTCTTCTCTCCCTTTTCGCTTTCTCCTTCCTTTGCGCGTTGCTTTCATGCCTCAGTTCTCCCATTCCATTTGATGCTAATTAGTTTATTCGGTTAAACTGTTCCTTTGAGAATCATCAAAAGACTCTGTGAATGGAAACTTATTCTTGATGAGGCCGTCAACTTTTGTCGAGTGTTTTGTGATTTTTGTTGGAGACGAGGAATCTAAAAATGCTGGAAATATTTGCAATTTTTTTAATCCTTATACTTGGGGTTTAATTAGATTCTAAATATCATGTAAGGAATATTAGCTAATGTGTGTTTGTGTATTTCAGTTTTTAAGAGGAGGCTTATGGTTTATCAATTTGTAAGGCGAGGTTTATGGAGAGGTCAATGATGACTCCATACAAGGCGGAAAATTTTAATGAAGGAAAGAACTCTGACAACGCTGACCGAGTTCCTAAAGGAGACGACAGTCCTCTTATATTTACAAGTGGAAAACTTTACAAAGCTAAAGGGGAGCTTATCAATTTCAGGACCAGAGACTAAAAAACCATAAACTTTATAGAAGGTTTCAGTAGTCAGCAGAGGAGGCACAATCAAGAATAGTATGCGGCTGAATTCTATAAAAACTGAGACTCTCCCCTCATTAAATAACAGGGGGAACATAAACTAATAGAATAAAATAAGTGTTCCCTTCATCATGCTGACTCTTTAAGTCAGTAAAAGTGATGGAAAATGACCAGGTCAAGAGGAGGAAGAGAAAGAAAGGCTGGAGAATCTTGAGATGATTGAACCGCTCTACAAAAGGAACCGCCTTCGGTGAAAGGAATTGTCGTACATGCATAGATCTCTATAAACAATTTCTACCTTTACTTAGAATCTCCCTCTCTCTCTCTCTCTCTCTCTCTCTCTCTCTCTCTCTCTCTCTCTAGGCAGTTTGCCAATATCCTTGTTATTTTGTGGAGTTGCTACTTGCCTCCTTATCTTCAGCTCATCGTTAGGTGTACCAAAAGACACGATGACAACTATACAATGGCCTTTCGTATCCTTAAGAGCAACAGCATTAGTAACACTGCCAAAAAAAAAACCATTTCCCATTGTTATGGAATATAACAAAAATCTAATTAAGCAACTGAAATTCGTTAAAAGTGTTAGTTCATTTGTTTCGTTGTCCTCGCTTCCTTTACATTTGCTATTCCAGCTTCCCCTGGAAGAACATTAGCCGGATATTATTTTTATATTATTCCACGGGCGCCCTGTCCTCCTTAAAGGTATTAAAACTTCTCACTTAATCCTTTGAATGCTGTGCATCCTTCCATTGTAACAGTGCGGATGGGTTAAGAATGGGTATAATGAGTGACATTACGAAACCAATGTTGTAGCTTGTAGTTTGAATGGTTTTTTTGTTTACTTTCCTTTTTTTCTTCTAGCTTACATTGTTTCCTTTTATCATGGGCAGATTTCTTTCAACATTTATTTAGAATTTATGTCAATTAATCATCTTAAAACATCTTTGCATTTTGCTTGCATCATGGCACGTTTTTCCTTTGGACACATGGGCTCGCGTACAAATAGAAAGGTTGGCAGATTCCCGAGTGATAGGGAGAAAAAATTTCATGTTTAATGTATGTTTTTCAATATCTTTCTTTCCTTAACTTACCAATATTATTAATTATATATTTTGTTTAATGTTTAATGTACGTAATTAAGTAATTTATGGCCCCGGTGTACTTTTCTATTATCACACTTCGTGCACCATTGCATGGCACACTTCCTTTGTCTATTCTTATTCCTTTTTGTTTAGTAACGATCGTCCGAGAAACTAATCCCTCATCTCCTACTCGTCCATCGTCCTCCTTTTCTCCTCTTTCATCTTCTCCATATTCCTTTCCTTCCGCCATTTCCCCAGTACGGGACATTTCAACATTCTCACCGTGAAAAGATTTCTTAATCAGTCTTTGCAATGGATAATCAAGTCAAAATCATCAGATTTATATATAAAATAAAAACAGCTTCAAATCTATATCATTTTACACTCACTGAAACCAACAATGTACAAATAAATCCCAAAATATAAGCAAACCTGTCCCATCGTACTCTCCTACTCATCATCTCGGAGGTCACTCCCTTCAAGAGCAGCGTTGTGGATTTTAGGATGAAATGAGAGAAATCATTCTTTCAGTATCGTCACTGTTGATTCCAAACAGAGGTGTTGGTTGTGCGGGAGTTAAGGGGATCGACCAGTGTGGTAATAGAATAAAATATGACACAGAAATGGGAGACGTTACCTACGAAAGTAGAAAATTCTTTTCATAAGTTGACTGCGAACTTCAAAGCAAGTATTTCCTCGTCGGCATGTATCTTGCGAGGCTGACTTCAATTTTTCAGAAGGAAAATGACGAAGAGAGTCTCCGTGAATGAGTTCACTTCGCATGAAGGAAGGAAGGGAGAAGAGGAGCTGATCAACTGGAAACTTAAACGAGCCAATTTTTCTACGAAAGTTGTTGATGGCAAAACTTCAGGGGAAGAAACGAATGTGGATAGAGTGCAGAAAGATCGTCGTTCTCGATATTCTTGGACTCTAGATTCTAGAAACACTTTTATTACAATCGGCTCAGTTTCTTTGGTATTTTGTTGTTATAATGATATAAGTCCCTTTAAGACTATGGTCAAATGGAGGAAGGTAACCCATGCAATGATAATTTGAACGTCACTATGTAATACAGTTTCCGATACTATTTAATTTAGCATTCTACCTAATTTCTGCCTTCATTTAGGACAGGAATGCTTTGCTGGTGCCATGTGTATATTTGTGGTTGTCAGAGACTTTAGAGGATAAATTGCAAATATCCATTAGCAGCCATTTCGTGTTTATGAATTTTATCTCAATTAACCCCTTCAGTAATTAAAAAAAAATGTTCTTGGCAAACCTTGAATATAAATCCCAGATTAACAAATTGTAACCCGCCCCCTTCTGTTTTTATATATAAAGGTCTGACAACCTCTCTTGTATTCAGTGGAAAATTAAAAATGTAAAATAAACTATGAAACTACTTGTTCAAATGGCTGCTAGTGGAGATTTTCAATTTATCCTCTAAAGTCTCTGATAACCAAAAAAACACACATGACACCAGCAATGCATTCCTGTCTTAAATTAAGGCAGAAATAAGGTAAAATACTAAATTACATGGGTTACCCTCCTCTATTTAAGAATAGCCCACCCACTTCAAACAATATTGCATACAGTATCCCTGTAAAGAGTGTAATAAGATTTATATTGATCAAACATCAAAAGGATTAGCTTTTGCTTGGTTTCCCGACATAAAAGGAGGGGCAGTCCATATTTGAATTTTATATATTATGTTGTTTCTTTACCTGGGGCTATTTATTTTATTAACATTCATTTTAGTGTGTTATCATATGAAAAAACGAGGTTGACCTTGAAGGATTTTACCTATGATGGTTCCATAACCGTTAAAATAAGGCAAGCTGAGAGTGTTCTTAGAAGTTTCTTTCTCCCTGTTACTTACACTATAAAACTTTTTTGTGGGCTTTATTATAACAAATATCTAATATATGTGAAGGATAACATAAATTTCTTCCTATTTTTCTTGTGTATTCAATATCTTGATCCAAATATTGGGGACTGACTATGGGCAATGATCGTAAAAATATAGAAGAAAAAAATTATATTTTGATATTAAGATGGTGGCCGGAATAGAGATGAACATAAGTCAAGTTGTTGGGTGGTTTTCTACAAATACTGAATTTACATTGAAATGGTTCTTTATGTATCAAAACGTGTAAGAAAGGGAGGCAATTGTCTTTTTCCAACTCTAGAGTAAACTCAGTAGATGGTACCTGGTTATTTAATTTAGAGAGTTAATCATTTACATCAATACCAGCAAGAAAAACAGCTAAAATATCTACATATTTATACCACTTTAATGGAATATAAATGGTATTAGGTAAAAAGCGTTTTTCAAAGAATTCCATGCACAAGTTTGAGAGGAGTGGTGAAAAAGGGTTGCCCATTGCCATACCAAATGTTTGTTGATAAAATTCACCATTGAATATAAACTTACAATCACAAATGCACAACCTAGTGAGTGAAATAATGTGACTTAAGTAAAAAGAGAACATACATCAAAACTAACGAATGTATCAGTGAGGCAAAAGGTAGTTTTGTTTAATTTATCAACTAAATCTAGTAAATCATATATATGAGAATCAGATAGTTCCAAGTAACGGGGACAAGAGCTTAGTGATATATTTAGAAAGTTTGTATGAAATTGAGCCAACAGTATTGATAATAGGCGGCATAGGATTATTTTCTTTGTGCGTTTAGACTAATCTGTATAGGTAAGGTTGCGAACTGATTGACAATTTTCTTAGTAGTTCTGTTTTATCTTTAAGGATTTTTTTTTCCACTGTGCGATTAAAGTTTTTTATGACTTGATCTAGGGGATTTTTTGTTAGTTTTTTGTAAGTCACATCATCATCCAGTAGGGCTTGCAAGAATGGATTGCCCCTCCTTTTATGTCGGGGAATTTAGCAAGAGTTTAGAAGTAAGAATCAAGCAGCATAAATATTCTGTCAAAACTGGGCAAACATCTAATCAATATTCATTCATTTAGGTGAAAATAACCACCGGATAAATTGGATTGGTAGTTCAGCAATTGCAAGATCAGAAGATATCTTATCACGAATTCTTTTAGAATCTGCCATTATACAACTTACTTCCCATGATAATTTTAATATTAGTCGTGGCGTGTTTCATTTAGACCTTTGTATTTGTAACATATTTAAGAATGACCTCAAATATACAATAAAATCTAAACGAGAGAGAGAGAGAGAGAGGAGAGAGAGAGAGAGAGAGAGAGAGAGAGAGAGAGAGAGAAGGTATACAATAACTTTCAGTGAAGGCCTGAATCCTTTCACTTCTGCCTTTTGCAGTCTCCCCCAAAAAATTAATAAGAGGAATCAGCTCAGCCTCCACTTCCTGGTAAACGAATAACCTCAAAAGGTTTATCAAGAAACGGGTTTATCTTGATGGTTGGAGATCTCAGTCAATGTACTTAGCGAGTAGAGCATTCGAAATCACTGGACAACACTCGAGTCTGGATTAACATTTGACGATGCGCATCCACAATTGTATTGATAATTACGGCTGGGGAGCAGAGCTCCATTTCTTTTATGAGTGCTCATTTGTTTATTGTAGCAGTATAATTATTTTACCGATCTATTGCAAGCTTATGTTTTATTTAGATTTGATTAAGAGTTAAAAAGGGTATTTTATTATTTCTGTCTTAAATTAATGATTTGTTAAGTCTCATAAATTAAGTAAATTTTGCTTTAAGAACAATTTGCCTAACTTTTCTTTATTATTACCTAATCCTTTCTTCTATAAATACAACTTCCAGTTCTTAAGGAGCTCAGTCTAAATGCTAACTTTGTTGCAGTATTCAGATTTCTGCTGTTTTTAAGACGTAATCCCGAATATCTCTCACAGTTAGTCGTTTAACCAATTTCTTTCTAGAGAAGAAATAGTCCATTCGTTTAAGTGCTTCACTATGAAATTTGTCCCTTTTTTTATATTTTTAATCATTGACTTGTCAATGCAAATAATTTGTACAACAATATTCCGGAGATAATGTACTATCAGGAAATGCAAACACACACACATATCTATTTACATTACCCACAATATATTATTTATTAAATTAATTAATTATTATTTATTTAATTATAATATATATAATAATTAATATATGAGATTATAAAGGATATATATAGATATATATATTATTATAATATATATATGTATATATATATATATATATATATATATATATATATATATATATATATATATATATTATATGTGTGTGTGCGTGTTTCCTGACAGAACAGCATCTCCGATATATGGTTATAAAAATAATTTGCATTGTCAAGTCAATGATAAAAAATATTTAATAAATATATGTGTAAAATCAACTGAACTTTAATTACAATATGATAATTTTACCTGCCTTAGTATTTCTCATATGAAAAATCGTAAAGGAGAAAGTGAAACAGATGAGAGAACGTCCATAGGTGTCGCGACGAAAGGGCCAGAAATAACAAGAAATAGAAAATTGCTTGTGGGTAATTATGACGTTTCGACATTAATATTACAGCCACATTTACCTAATCGTCAGTTTTATCAAAAACATCATTCGGTAACTAGGCCTTGTATTTTTGGTTTGTTTTTAATTTCCTTTCATTAGCCATAAATTACTATTAACAACATATATAAGTACTTCTTCTGGGAAACGTTCATTAAAACCCTAGTTCTAATGCTAGGCAGGCCTGAAAAAATGTCCATCATGATTTATGTAGCAACAACGAAGTCATTTGCTGTAGAGGGATGAGAGCAAAATGAAAGTCAGTGTTATGGAACTCTAGAAACACTGAATGAACAGCAGGAGAGACATTTTGGGGAAACAAAAATTAGGATGCACAACAACTTTACTTTATGGAAGTCTGTTGATGAAAATGCCAAGAAAAATCAACGAATAAAGAAAATGGGAGGCTGTTGATAAGGATTAGCTTTGAAGAATATCACATGCATTAAAACGAGTAAAAAATGCGCCGAAGTTTCTTCGGCTCCAATCGAGATTTGTGTACAGTGTATGATGCTGTATGAACCGCGACCCAGGAAACTTTCAGCCACGGCCAGGTTGTGGCTTGTTATATGGCGTTGCCAGACGCACGAGAAGGGCTAACTTTTTAACCTTAAATACAACAAAAATTAATGAGACTAGAGGGCTGCGATTTGGTATGTTTGATGATTGGAGGGTGGATGATCAATATACTAATTTACGAACCCCCAGCGTCAGTAGTTTCTAAGATTTGAGGGTGGCCAGAAAAAGTGCGGACTGACAGGCAAAGCCATCTCAACAGTTTTCTTTTACAGACAACTAAAAGTTGGTTTATTGTTTCGAGGTCACAATGGGAAGGAAGGGAAGAGGACTTAGAATGCACCAGATAGTCAGGTCGAGAGAGGCTGTTAACAAGAGAGAGCAACATAGTACGCATTCAGTACGGAGTTAAGTGATGCACTGTAATAGGTCTCAGTTATCATCTTGTAATAACTCTGTGACTATGCATGCTGCGGTTGTTCCACTGAAGGATCATATATATATATATATATATATATATATATTATATATATATATTATCTATATATATATAAATATATATATATATATTATATATATATATATAGATTATATATATAGATATATATAGTAATATATATGTGTGTGTGTGTGTGTGTGTGTGTGTGTGTGTGTGTGTGTGTGTGCGTGCGTGTGTGTGTGTGTGTGTGTGTGTGAGAGTGAGTGGAAGTATTTGAAAATCAATAAATAGGACAGTATGTATTGGTAGTGAAAACAAAAAGACCCAGTGAACAAAGTAGGGTAGAAGCAGCATTTAACTCGAATTCTAAAAACAATTTCCAGACTTGCGAATGCCCAGTTATACCTGCGCGGTATAATCCCATTTTTTCAAATTGGGGAGAGGATCACAATCCTTTAATAGAATATTTTTATAAGGAGCTTTGGCAATGCCTTCTTTGTACAAAGTAAAAGTTCTGCGTCCTATTTCCATTTTAAACTGTGGTTCAAATGAATTAAATGGTCCTTTATGCAAAGGTGAACGAGAACAGGAAATTGAATTAATTCTTTAATTTCGTCCTCGGCGCAATCTGGGTGGTCTTGAAAAGGCTATTGTTGCTGTCTGCGCTCTAAGTGCTTATGATATCACCAGACAAGCAGCATACAGATTGCCAATAAAGTCTTCGTCATTTAGAATCACCCTTTATACATGAAATGAAAGGCTTCCCTTACACGTTTTGCTTATTTCATTATTTTCTCTAACACAGATAACCATAGTAATTCCTTTCATTTCCTCCGCCAACGGGTTTACGTTTTCATATGTCGGTAGGTGTTCTTTAGGGCGTTTCTGGATAGGATGAACGGCATTTGAAGATATTGGGATCTTGACACATCATTGAATTGATCGTTTTCTTTTTTCTTTTCTTTTTTAATTTAGTTGACTGTTTGAAGGTTTGTTTCTATGGAAACCATCCCGTTTTCCTTGTCTTGTTCCAGCCTTCAAACGTAGGGACACAAAAGGGAACCGACAACTGACAGACACATTAGATTCGGTAATTGAACTCAAGAGTGACGATCACTCCTATCCTCTCTTCCTTCAGCATCTAAGACCTTTCTCGGGTCCCGAAAACGAGCCGGGTCTGATAGACTGAAATAAAAATGGACTCAGATCAATTTAGTAGGATTCACAAACCTTTGTTTTCCAAGTAAGGTTTCACTTAGCCTTGAATACGAAGTTGCTGCACATCACCAAATGGCATCTAAACCTTATTTAAGAAAGGAACTTTCAGTTGCTCTATCAAATGGAATAAAACTTTTAGAATTTTTTTCTTCTTTGCAAATTTTTCTAAATTACAGGATTATTAAAGCTTTCTCCTAAATGTCTTAAATATTCAGCAACTTTAGGATACAGCTGCCTTTTGGGGTTTGATATAAACATCTTTTTATATCACAAAAGAAATTATTATTGCATCATCTGGAATACGAAATTATTCTTAATTTCATAAGATAAATCATCTTCATCACCATAAATTTAATCTAGAAATACAAACATCTTAATCGTGGCTCTCTTATGAAGGAATAAAAGGTTTCCAAGCAATGATATTGAGATATACATATTTAAGCGCGTTTACTAGTGGAAGAACTGCAAAGTACTTTCATAAGAATAGTGAAGCTATTCTATAGACAACTTTGAAAACAAGCAAACAAACAGAGAGAGAGAGAGAGAGAGAGAGAGAGAGAGAGAGAGAGGATTTATCGGTCCTCCAGTTGTAAACTGCGCATGCGGTCAAGGTTAAATCAAATAGATGTTAGCATCTTACGACTTCCCCCCACTCCTTTATTAACTGGCGCGGGGAGAGAGAAGGACTGGCGATGCTCATCTCCGAGGAAAGCTATGGACGAAGTTCTATCCACTTAAAGTGGTAAGGTTGGAAAGGAGAGGGAAACAGAAACAAGAGGACAAATCCAAAGTTGAGCTATGAAGGAAAAGATATAGTTATTGAGAAGCATGCAGTCCTTCTAACTTCCCATCATCTCCCTTTTAGTTTTCTGTAAAAGAAAACTATTGAGATGGACATTTGTCCGTCCGTCCGCACTTTTTCTGTCCGTCCTCAGATCTTCAAACTACTGAGGCCAAAGGGCGGCAAATTGGTTTGTTGATCATCCACCCTCCAATCATCAAACGTACTTTGGAGCTGTCTATCCTCAGTAGTTTTGATCTTACTTAAAGGTTGAATTTAGCCATGCTCGTGCGTCTGGCAAAGCAACAACACAGATCACTTCAGCCTGCTACGAGTTTCATGGGCCGTGGCTGAGAGTTCCATACAACATTATACGCTGTACAGAAAACTCGATTGCGATGGAGAAACTTCGGCGCACTTTTTATTTGTTCGGTCTTGGGGAAGGTCTGAAGATAAGCTCCAGCAACAAAGGCAGGGAAACCATCTTGGGCGCTCGTTACCTGGAAGAGTTATTTCTTATTGATGTGGCTTCTTCCTGGATCCATAAATTCCCCCAACAGAGAATCCTCCCGCTGCTGAATGCAAGAACATATTGGGTTTACATAATACTTTCTGTAATCGATTCACAGTACAGTGGGAAGTTATGGAACCCTGTTGCCATTAAACGTGCAAATTTTGCATAAGCCTGCAATCACATTCCATCACTGCTGGGTCAGTAATCTACATAAGCTAGAATTTTAGGTATAGTTGTCATTTTGTTAAAATGTTTGCTCTGAATGATATAGAAGATATAAAATGTGTTTTCGAAGGTTGAGATATTCTTTGAACTTATTTTAATTGTGTTTCATATTGTTCTTTCTGAAGGAAAAATTGCTTCTTGTTTAAAGTACAGATTCAATTATCGAAAAAAATAGCAATGAAATACCATATTTCAAAGGCCGTTTTCAAAGGCTACTTTATACTCTTCTACTTAATCCCGTATTTTTGTATTTCTTCCTTCCTTCTCGTGACACATCTCCTCATGTATACGCTAAAGTTCTTTTTGTTTGGGACTTGAACGCTTTGCAGGCGGCAAAGGGGCTCTCGAATTTACCGCTAAAATATATATTTATTCAGTACCAAACACAACACCCATATACCCAAAGCCCACTATCATTTTGTTACCTAAATAAAATATTACTTCAAAAGTTGCTCCTAGGTCAGTTGTTCTTAACTTGGGGGGCGTCAGGAATTTCCCGGCGGAGAGGGGGGCGGGTGGGGGTTCCCGGGAAATATTTTAAATTCCCTGATTATGTTCGTTCTTCTCTTAACAAGAGTGAGGAACTAGTAGTCTACTACTTTAGTTTGACTCGTTCTGATGCTAAGTATGTTTGGATCCATGTATGTTTGTGAAGCTGCATTTTCCACGCTCGTTGCTCTCTAGACCAAATTCAGACACAGGCAGAATGTTGAAGTGGACTTGCGCTGTGCACTCTCTGGCATTCAACCAAGCATTCAAGATCCTGTAGCTAAGAGGCAGAGTCAAGTATCTCTCTAATTCATTCCCCCAAGAATAAAGACACATTCTCTTACTCTCTTTTTTTATTATTATTCTTAAAATCTGAGATGGAATTTTGCTCAAAGATGCAAGGGGGCCGCGGAGGGAAGGACCAACTCTTGGAGGAGGCGTGGCAATGAAAAGGTTAAGAACCACTGCCCTAGATCTTTGAGCTCTAACAAAGTATGTTGTCTGCTTCCGGGTCCTTTCAACAATCTCTCATCTAATTCCCAAAAGGAATGAAAAGTCACATATTGCCTGGCAGTTATTACCTTAGTTCCTTCAAAAATTAACTTGCATCTCTCACTTTTGTTGAATTCACTAGGTTTGCCGTTGAAGCAATTAGGCTACCTCTGTTTCAAAGCCTGAGAAACGCTGAGTTAATGCTTACAATCCTCGTGTATTAGAACGTATTTTCCAACACTCGCCGCCACCAGAAAGTTTAAACCTGTGACTATATTTCAGTGCATTCACTCAAATAAGAAATATTCAAATATTCAGAGACAGCTAATACTAAGTCAAGTGGTCAAGCGTCCCGCCCCTCTCCTTTCTCTAATAAAAGATCATTTTGTCTGGGATTAGTTAGTAATTTAGTAAATATATAGTAAATAAGCATAAACGATTTTAATGCTTAAAGTATGATACTCTATTTTAAAAGGTGATGAAAAATAATCTAATTTACAGTTTATATAGTAAATTACTAACTAATCCCAGACAAAAGAATCTTTTCACCTAATTTTCTGGTGACTAATGACAAATTTCTCATTTGAGAGAGAGAGAGAGAGAGAGAGAGAGAATTTCGACAGTGCTGAAGCCAATAAATAAACCCAAGATCTTCGAATGAAATCGTAACTGGTTCCAAAAAGTTGGAGGGGGACAATGGGGTGGGTGGCGAGCAAAGCGAGCCTCTTCAGCTTGGGGCGTAGGGGCCGCTGTGAGCCCCCCCAAGAAAATTGTTAAATTTGAGCTGTTTTTAAGGGCACTGTAAGGCCTATAAGGGCAGGTAAACTAAATAATATGGGTGGTTTAAAATTATGTATCTAAAAGCAATTGTGTCATATGTAAGGATGCCATGAAATATTTGGTCGACACGCTTACCCTAGCACAATAGAATTTGTCAATAGCTGTGCTTATTGATTTTCAATTTAAATATATAAACATATGTAAAATCATAAGCACAATTTTCTTATACATGAAACAAAACAACTTAAATCCCTTGGAACATTTCTGCCTTAACTGTTCAAAAAGACTTCAGGACACTGTTTTCAAGGTTGGGTAACAATTCAATTTTCCCTCATCAACCAATTTTCCAATTATTGATATCAACACATTCCTTGGAAAAAGGAATTATGTTGGGATATCGCCACTAGAAAGTTTTCTAATCTAATCCCGTGATGAAGAGGAGGACGAGAAATGAAGCTGGTCTCACCCACCATACCAAACCAGCCATCCTCAATCTTTGGATGAATTGGTCTTCCTGTGGGGAGCAGTTTGGGTATGACATGTCGGTCTTCAGGAATTGCGACTTGTCGATCACATTAATGGCCTTGGACCAAGTTGTGTTATGGCACTGTGAGGTTTATAACGTGTATCCGGACGGTCGGGCTTCCTTTCGTTTCCCAACATTTTAGAGAAAACGCAGGTGTTACGTTATAGGATTAACACGTCCTGAAGAAGAATGACTGATGGTTGGTAGCCCTGACTTCAGACTAGTAACTCGGGTTATGCTTTGCTCCGTCCTTATTTTAATATTTCAAGGGGATTTTTGACGAAGGAGAACGTGCCGATATTGTTGTAGGAAGCATTAAGGCCTTGTGTATCTCGGTGATATGTGAAACTGGTGAACTGTGAGTCTGTGACAGTGACATGGTGCATTGTGGGTTTGTTGTTTAGATTTCCGAATTTAAAGCCATTCTGGGAAAGGGAGCCCCTGTTACCAGGTTCACGGTTGCCATGGCAACACAGTAATACCAACAGATAACACTCACTTTCTCTGTCACTAAAATTGGTGACTTATTTAAATGCACTAATACCTTTGGCATTCTTTACCTTGGACAAGAGAGAGCTAGTCTAGATGACACACTCGAAAAAATAAGTAAGCTCCAAGTAGTTTAGATGAAGTTTATGGTGTTCAGCAAATTGGTCATGGTAAAATAGTTATCAACTAGAAGGCACTGCCAATAAGACATTCAAAAAAGTTGTGAAGGACTATAGTGAACGTATAATTTCTGTGGATGGAAGGAAAGTAAATCTTTGAATTATTAATCTGTGTAGTACTAAGACTGTTATAACAGTAAAGAATGTCCCATTTGAAATGCAAAATACAGCACTGTCAAATACTCTTGTAGAGTGTAGTCAGGTGTATAATGTACGATTTGAAATGCAAAATACAGCACTGTCAAATACTCTTGTAGAGTGTAGTCAGGTGTATAATGTACGATTTCGAAATACACGCATAGAGATCTTGTAGGGAAAATGACGGGAAACAGGACCCATTGATGAAGCTGGTAAAACCAATTCCTCCTCCCTAATCTACAGAGGTATCTCAATGCTGTTTTAATACAAGGGGCAAATACGTACATACATGCATTAGATGTGGTATTGCAGGGCACATTGCAGCAGATTCCAACATTAACTGGAAAGATAAAGTGAATATAGTAAATACTGATAACTTTTCCTCCCTTAAACTCGAAACCCGCAAACGACCCAACTTTGTAATAGACCCAAAGACAAAGCCTGGAAAGGCAAACAATGATGGTTACCATGAAATTATAGAGGAAGGAAGGAAGGAAATGGTTGATGACAGAGGTGAATTTGGTGCAAGTAAATGGGTTGCAGAGGGAGCGAAAAATACCGAAAAAGATAATGTAAGTGATACTAAATCTTACGAAGAAAATAGCACTATTAATTGCGAATTACTAGTATAAACTAATGAAAAGGGGAATAACGACATAGCTGATGATGAGCAGCTAATAGGTTGCAACCTATAAGTGGAATGGGAGAATATGCTGCAGTGGACGATGACCAGACGGATTCCTTGCCCTTTGATTATCTGAAAAAGAAGTATTATTAACGTATTTAGAACATTTGCGAAAATAATTATTTTATATAGATGGTGAACTCCGCCATTTTGGATTTCTAGCTCTCCTGAAGTGTGCCCAGGGTCCCAGACCGGCATATAAGCTTGTTGTGATGTAAATGCATTAAAGTTCCAAAATCAACCATTAAACTTTATTAGTCAGAGGTTGGTCACGGAATTTCAGTTTTGGACCCTTTCTAAAGTATCGACGGCAAGAATTGTTTCTAAAACTTTATCGAATCATTTCACACCGTTCCAAAATTCCATCTGCAAAAATATTTCAGAAGAAATTTATTTTTTCCTTACCATTATTACTTCATTTCAGTCCTAATTTTTATTTATTTTTCCCTAATGTTTAGATTATATTCTATCTAATGAAATGCGAAGAGAAGTGAGTCGGGAAAATCTCCAGAGAAACTGACCAATGAAAGTATCAATTTCAGCAACGCTCATTGGAACCTACTCGTTGAGACTTCGGGATGTTCATGCTCGTTCGAAGTTAAAAATAGATTTGCCATTACTATTTCCTTACTCAGATAATATTCTCTCTCTCTCGCTCTCTCTCTCTCTCTCTCTCTCTCTCTCTCTCTCTCTAACTAGCACATTTAAAGTCGATGTTTGGTAAGATATACAAAATGACGACAAAAGGTTTAATGGTGAACAATGATTTATGCAGCATCTAATATTTTCATCATTTTCGTTTTTCACTAAATCTTTTACTGCCACTCCTCGCATGTTGTCCAAGAATATGATCCGCTTTCCTAGAATTTCTGAAGTACATTTTTCGTTAGGAACTGGGATTAAACACAACGAAGAGTAAACTGTGACATTGTTTCGTCACCTTCTGATTCACAAGCAGTACAGTACACAATAATATTGTGTATGAATGTATGTATACATATGCACACAAGCACACACACACACGCATATATGTACATATATGATATATATATATATATATATATATATATATATATATATATATATAATATATATATATATATATATCATCGTTACTATACTATACTACTATGAGATTCAGGGTCTCTGTAACACGGTTTTTTGGACTTTGCTCCTTGTCAAAGCATCGGATGTAGCTGAAAGTTGACATATGGATATTTTAAAACCACACACAAATTTTGTCAGCATTATCAATAACCTAAACCCGATAGTTTTAATTTGTATAGAGTAAAAATGCTCTAGCCAACGCCATGGCCAATGATTACGACCCAAGAGTCGAAAAACATTCATCACGTAAGCAAGGTAAACAACCACCTTTGACGAAATGTTGCCCCGCCCATCCACTAGACAGAAACTCCATCGGTTCTGAAACCCAAAGACTTTATGAATGGCGGAACAATACATAGATGTGGGTGGGGTATCAGTGCTAGCGTAGTAATACTACTATAGCAGTAGTGCTGCAACAGTATAGCAGTAATATACATGAATTAAACGTTTAGGCCAACTGCTGGGATCCTTGAGGATCATTTAGCACTTCTTACAACTACTCGAGTAATTAAGTTTTTATAGCCAGAAGTTAAATTTTCTAATCCAACAATGCCCATGGTAGCCTTCAGTGTTATCCTGAATTATAACGAGGCCAAAGTGGGTGGAGCCTCATCGTTATCATTCTGACGATAATTATTGGTGAAGGTTTAAAGCCAATATACGGTACCGGCTATTTTTTTTTCAGTAAATAGGTAGATAGCCAATAAATATAAATTGCTTGACATTGGATATAGCAGTTATCAAATCAAGCTTGTCTACTATGTTTTTGAAAATTACCAACTATTCCCTACACCTTGTCAATCTGATTGTGACCTATAAAGTAGACTGTAATTTCTTAGGAAACCTATTTTGGGAGTTAGACTAATAATCGAAGTGTTTTTGTATTTATTAATATATTTTGTTGGTTTGTTCATTATGACAATTATCAGTGGAGAGGTTCCAGAGTTCATAAAGGTGTCATTGTTGCCAGAGGTATAGCCTTCGTTACGTATAGCCAATCATCCATCGAGAAAGAGGGAAGAAATGCTGTCATAAGTTACGTAACGAGTGCGTTCGAAACCTTTTCTCTTTTTACATTATAAGTACCAAATTTATTCAACCTGCGTAATGCAGAATACAGTCAAAATTTATGTGTAGATATAATATGTATTCTTAATAAGCGTTATATTTATGAAATGCATAGATAAAAAGTTATTGCGAAAAAACCGTGTTACAGAGGCCCTGAATCTCATAGTAAACTACTTATTGTTAAGATTGTTATTCTAAACCACTTATTTTCAAATGCTTTTCTAGACCAAACTTTCATCTTGTTTTTACTAAGTTTATTTTTCCAAGCCCTTCAGTATCAGTCATGGAGTTCATCAAAACGGAACGAGGAGGCAAAAAAATTCTTTTCGAGGGATATGCCTACATTATTGGTAGAACCAGAGAATCTAAAACGTATTGGAGATGTGCGAATCGTAATATCTGCAATGCAAGATTGGTTACGATCGACAAAGTAATTAGAAGAACTCATTCTGAACACTCCCATCCACCAACTCCTGTTAAAAACCGAGCTTTAAAAGTTAAAGAAGAAATAAAGCTTATTGCGGCACAATCTGAGGAAATGCCGAGCTCTATTATTGATAGTGAAACTTCAGATATCCCTGTGACCATTGCTGGAGCTTAACCAAAAAAGGACTCTCTCAAACGTACAGTGCGACGGAAGAGACCCGGTCTTAAAGAAGATGAGCTATATAAGACTCCGAGAGGTGATAATTTTTTACTCTTTGAAAATGAAGAGGTTCCTATTTTCGGAACTTTGAAAAATCTGGAAATCTTATCCCAGAAAACTGCGTGGTTCTGCGACGGGACTTTTGACTCTGCACCTTTGGGTAAGCAGCTATACACGATCCATGCGCTAATTACTGAAAAGAAAAAGTGTCGCTATTTTATTGTTTGACAAACAGTAAATCTGAAGCGGATTATGATTTAATATTCAACTTCATTAAAGAAGGAAGAAATGTAAATGTGACCTCAATTACCTATTTTTGGTTGTTTTTTTCACTTTGGACAGTGTTTGTGGCGGAAGATACAGACTACGGGTTTACGATCGTGGTGCAAAGACCGAGAAAATGCATTTATTGTAAAACAGCTGCAAGCACTAGCTTTCGTACCACCTGATGATGTACCTATTTTGTTTTCTGATAGATTTCACACAAGACTTTTCATCTTGTATTCCCCGCAGGCTTTTCAGAAGATAGAATATTACAAAATCTTCACACAGTGATCTCTATTACCCTTTCTGTTACATAAAAATGGGAGGTAAAACTGCATTCTATCTCTATATCTATCTATTTAGTTGAGTGAAATTTAGAAACTATTTTAGTTCGAAGCTGTTGTTCTTTCCCTAGGCAGCTTCTCCAGCATTTCCTATTATTTCCGTTCCCTTTTTTTCTTTATCCACATTTTCTCTCTTGTCCTTCCTTTTCGTTTTATGTGACGCATTTCTACCCTCATTTATTTTGTACTGCCTATGCTCCTATTCAAATTCTTTTTTATTAATATATATACTGCATTGCAATCATATTACTCAAGATTACATTGGAAAATTTACAGCTCTCTCTCCTTCTCTTGTTCCTCTATCTTGAGCCTGCGAATCCTGGTTCTTCTTCTTCTTCTTCATATTTCAAATGAGTGACCTTACGAAGATCACCTGCGTCAAAATGATTAATTCATGTTCGACCCTCAAAGGATCCATCCTCCGAGCTTATCTTAAATGCTCATACACAATAAAAAAAACTGTGTGTGCGCTCAGAAGATCGACAATGATACATTGGATTTTAGAGTAAGTAAAATGGGAAGACACAATTTAGAATGTTCAAAAGTAAACAAAGCGAAAAAAGAATCTGGTAAAGACTGAATACAAAAATTAATTTCAACACGGTTATTTTCTTTTCTGCATAGTAACCGCCATTGTTGGTTGCTCTAAACTGTCACAGAAAAATGCCTTCGTAAGGAAAAGTCATTTTCATTAACTTTTTTTGGATTTTTATCTTTTTCATTCCTTCCTTTGTAACATCTATTTTTATCAGGTTTTTTCCAATATCTATTAACGTTAATAAATTGTTCTCTTTACCTTTAGGAGATGTCAGTTGTTTCCGTAGAGTCCATACGTTCACAACAGGCCTCTTACCTTACCCCATTCAATAGGTCATCTCTAGAGCCCTTGTTTGCATTTAAGTCGCCATAATCCCAACCACCAACCTCTTCAGGATTATCTAGCTTCTCCAAAGGCTCCTCAATTATTTACGCAATGAACAAGTTTGTTTTTCTTGATTGAAAACATAACGGTCCTGGTTCCTTTCAACTGTTTCTTTGGGTTATTAGTGCATTATTTCTTGTTCTGATCCTTTCGGACGCGTTCTGTTCTTAAACTTTATTAACGTAATTTTTTTTTGTTAGTTATAGCTGTAGTTGTAGCTCAGTTTCAAATGTCCGTGGTTTTTACCTTCAAATTTTGGAACTAGGTGAGATAAACACGAGCATTTCTATTCGACGTCAGGTTTGAATATTTCTTTTAGATATCACAAATTAAAATGCAACTGCTTAAAAATCATAGTTTTTCTGAACAAGACAAGACTGTTTAAAAAAAATATTCGCTCTCTTTCATTATTTTCGAAAATTTTAGGATGACTGGCGTTGGTGAAAAAAAAAAAAAGTCATGAACATGAATGAGATGAAGAATAGTATTTGATTTTTTTTTATCTAGACAAATTGTGGCTTTTATCGATTTGATTTTCTTTAGATTCCCTTACTTTGTAAATTCCATTTTACGTATGAGACGAATAGGATTTTGATTATGACGTACTGGACCAAGAGTACAGCAAGATGAAGTTGCAGAAATGTATCTCGTGCAACTGCAGGGCAAAACAATAAAAAAAATGCCACAAATTTTCCACAAGCGGGTACCAAATGTGTCAAGGAACAACTTCAGTGGTAATGGAGGGCAACAGCAGCACTTCTTGATTCAAGATCCAGAAAACGACTGCCACAACTCTAACAAGACTAATCCATTACCCCTCGTCCACTGGGGAACGAGGGAAAATCATCCATCTCAAAGTATGACAAGATAATAACAGTCGTTAAAAAAAATAAATTAGACAAGCATACCACCGGTGTGGAGGAAACTAGCCAATACAAAATGAATTCATAAAATACTCAAATAAAAAAAAAAGTTAATTACATAAAGCAATAAAAAAAGACTGAGATATTATTGGAAACAGAAGACACTCAAAACATGTATATACTTCATCCAAAATAATACTATATTAAGGACTTGGATGGTTACCTGCTAAACATTCACTTACTTCTCTGGGTATCAAATATACCAATCTTAGGGAAGTATAATGTAATAATAAATATTGCAAACACTTACTACCTATATAAGTTTTCAAAAAAAAAGTTCATCAATAGTGCAAAGGCTTTTGTGACACAGCCAGACATATCTAAACGTCCTTCCATCTTTTTCCTATACACAGTAGTTCTTTTCACTGGTCCATATCTTCCATACCATAAATATTTGAAGCATATTCTCTATCATGTACCCTTAACTATGGCTTAAAGGATATATGTGGCCAACATACCAAAGTTTTGCTAGTAAACAGGTATTAATATAAGCAGACCTCTGAAAAATTGTAAGTTTTCTACCAAAGAGCATTTTATTTTGACACTTAAATCCATTGATCACCTTATCCCAGTTATGTTTTATCGTAGGCTGGTGATTCTTGCAATGAAAACTTCCCAAAGTATATATCCAATTCCTTTTTTATCCAATAGGCCATACAGTTTTAAATTTCCATTTCCCCATACCATAAATTCTAGATTTTCCATTTCTGTTAATTTTGCTTCCAGTTCCCTTTTCAAATTCTCCAATTATTCTATCAACTTTTAATCAACAATTATTAGAACAAATGAAAATATTCGAGTTGCCTGCATACCCAGTGGCTTTGACAGTAAAACCACCAGGCAGGGAAGGTGGTGTAACAGAGTTGTTTGCGTTTAAGCCGTATTTTTTACTTGTTTTGTTTGTGATTTTAGACCAGTGAAAAGGTAAATAGAGTAATCTCAAATCATGCAATACTCAAAGAAAACAATTAATAATTACTTGCTTCATCTCTTCTTGTGAATAGTTTCAAGAATTTAGAGCCACATGCATTACCATACAACAATTTGCAAAAGGAAGGATGATGACATTCTCTTCAAGTCGAAGGACATCCCGACTTCCTGAATAGAAATCCCCTGCTCTGTCTTCTATCGGGATTTCAGGGTAAGAATTTAATAGGATCTATCATTCATGCAGTGAGGAAGTATTCCTGTAATGTTTCTAACTATTTTGGAATCGGTTCTCTTATGACTATAAAAGCAATATTTCCCCTTCATTACAAATCAGATCAAATTATATGGTCAACGAAATGGAAGTTATATTCATTATCATAATGTGTACTATGCCTCATTACTTTTCCTATTTATTCATTAATTAATATAATTGCAATAACGATATTCATTCAAATGAAGAATATAATTGGCTATAAGTTTTCATTTATTTACTAATGCATTTATAAGTAAAATGATTATGAAGGGTAGGTCCACGCCAGTACTGTTAATGCCGGAAGGTTAAAACTACAATCAATTTACTTTTTCAAGGTCTCCCAAAGGTACTACTAATGGTTTGCGATTGTTGGCAATTGTTATTTGTCTTGTTTTTTTAGTTCTAGTCCTCTATGCAACTCATGCAAGGCAACTTCACTTGCCGGAGGTACCATGATTATTTGACGATTACTTTTTCCAGATTTGGGGCTACTTGATCCTCTCTTTTGATCTCTGATCATTCTGCATCATCTGATACCTACTATTGAAGGACCGGCTTCTCCCAAGCTGCCGCTTACTGTCTCTCTTCATCTGAGCAACATCGAAGTTGAGATCGAAAGTTGACCAGAAAACTGCACTACACATTTGCTGGGTGATGAAACTTATCCCTTTGACTGAATTTTCATACGAAGGGAGAATATATGTAAAAAATGCATTCCTTACATTAGACTTCGTCCTCTTTATAACAAAATGCTTCTCTTTATAAAGAATAATCAAGACAAACAAAACACCAAAAATCTATGCGTAATGAAGGTTCTAGGTAACGTGTAGCAGAATATGATAAAGTTTCTTCGGTGCTGGATATTGCCCTCCTTTTACAAATGTAGCCACCCACTCTTCCACCCAAACCTACTCCCGAAATAATGTTATCGAAACGGATTATCTCGATTATACCCAGATTTAATGCCAACGCAAAATCAGTAAATGGGAAGAGAAAAATTGACAATGATCACTTAACATCTCTGCAATTTAAAGTGATGATATTCTGTATAATAATCGTGTTTCAGTACTCGCAGAATATATGCCCTCTAATACAAAC